>NC_091956.1:44150125-44450125 GCF_031021105.1 Erythrolamprus reginae | reverse complement strand
ACTAGTGTAGAAATCTGGTCACTTTAGATTAGGCCAGTGATGGGCTCCTACGGGAACAGTCAGGAATGCAGTTCTGGTAGCAAAATTTGGAGCTCCACCCCAGAGCATCCAATTTGCACTGAAAGATGTTGAAATAAAATGCATAAGGCACACCCCCAGTGTGGTAGTAAAACATTTGATAGCCCATCACTGGATTAGGCCCATTGTTCAAGTCTGTCAAGATCTTTTTGGATCCTGAGGTTATCTTCTGGGGTGTTGGCTATTCCAGTTTAGTGTCATCTACAAATTGATAAGTTCCCCTTCTAGTCCCTCATCTAAGTCATTTATAAAAATATTGAAGAATACTGGGCCTAAGATGGAGCCATTGCTTATTTTATTTCAATGTGGATGTAGTACCATTAAGGACTATTCATTTAGTATGGTTTGTCAGCGGATGACAAATCCAAAAGCCTAGAGAAATTTGTTTAGTCAGAGTCTGAAAATTGGATATGATTGTACATAAGAGGAAAACAAATATGGCCTGCACATCTGCCTTTTTAAAAACCAATATATTGTGTCTTTGGTATATGAACAAAAACAAATATAACATTGGTTTCATAAAGTATGTCACTCCAACAAAATTAATTATTATTAGGAGGAAGCTATGTTGGTTACATTTGCCATCTTGATTTATTTCTAAAAGTAATAAAGGTGAGATGTAATAAACAAATAAATGTTGAGTTTTGTCATTAACTACTATTTGGATTCTAGAAAGATCACATAAAACATTTTCCCCGCAATAATTCTAAGGATATTGTTTAGGTACCAATAAAGTTTTCTCTTGAAATCTACAGCAAATACTGAATGGAATGCCATAAGTGGTAATGGAAGACCAGATAATTATTTTGTAGAGTTCATGACTGGGAGTCAAAAATTAAAGTTTTGTTCCTTATCTATTATCATCTGAATAATACTCAGACTTCCTTGCAGCTGCTATTTTCCTAATAAAATTGTATACATTAATTAAGCATATTATTTCATGTGGTAAAAATCCACACAATCATTATACTTTTCTGTTTCTGCCCTCTAGCAGTATACATTTTTTGCAGTGCAGATATGATAAGCCTAATCTATTGTAATTTAATTAATATAATCAACTTAATTAATCTGACATTCAATGTTATCCCAAGAAAATGAACTTGCATAAAACCATAAGGATGCCCAGTTCTGACCCTATGAGCAAAATTAGATATGACACTAAGCTAAGCTAAACATCTGATAAAAAATAACCATTAGTTCTTTGCTAGCATTTAGTGATTATCAGAATTTTCCATTAACAGCTTTAATTTTAAGAAGTAAAATTTCTTACTCCAGTCAAAAATTAAGAACAAATAAAATTATGGTAAGCTAAAGTTCAGATCTTCACTATAGTAGTAAGGAACTGATCGTCAGAAATTATGTGGTGACACTGTGTTTTTTTGTTTTGTTTTTTAAATAAAGTTTTTATTGATTTTAAAAAGTTAACATAAAACAAACATATAACAGTGCACAGTGCATGTGCCCATCACCTAACAACAACACACACACCATCACCCCCACCACCCATACAAGAGGATTCAAATAAAATTTAATTGTTTATCTATTATTCCTTGGCTCTATCTTGCATCAAGTATTACTAAAAGAGTGATTGCAATTTATTTTTCATATTTACATCACAGATTCTACTTAACATATAATCTTTTACCTTATTCCATCGCACCATCAACTTCTCCAATTTGTTCTCATCGAAATTGTTTAATCTTATTTCCATGATTTCAAAATGTATGTGGTCCACCATGTACCAGTACCAATTTTGTAATGTCCATTTTGTAGAGTCTTTCCAACCTAATACCATCACCGCTTGGGCACTTTCCAATGCTGCGGCTTTAATTTCCTTGAATTCTCCTAGTTCCCTGTATTTAATTAAAATTGCTATTTCTTTTGTAATTATCCAGTTAATGTTTAACATTTTATTAATTTCGTTCTGCACTACATTCCAGAATTTCTGAATTTCTGCACACTCCCAGAGCATATGCATAAAAATTCCCTTTTCCTGGCATCCATGCCAACATTTACCCTTCTCTTTCCCCTGGAAGTGTGCAATTTGTACTGGTGTATAGTACCATTTATATAAAATTTTCCTTCTCATCTCTCTAACTCTTGTATTTTTAATCTTATATATATTTTCTATTATTTCTTTCATTTCCCTTTCATCTATTTGTAAATCATCTTGCCAGCATCTTGTCAAACTTTTTGTTACTTCCTCTTCCATCTGCAATAGCATTCTGTATATATTACCGGCTTGTGTTTTACTCTCATTTATCTTTTCTCTTATTATTTTTTCTAAGCAATTTTCTTCTCGTAAGAAAGCTTCTTTATTCTCACTTTTATTTAAATATGTGCTTATTGCATTAATCTGCAACCATTTCTGTTTACCAATCCACCATTCCAATCGAGTTCTACTGACTCTTCCATCTTTCTCATATAATTGTTCAATTCTCGTTAAACTATTTAAACTATTTAATACTTTGATAATTCTACTTAAGTTAACATCATCCCCTATATTCAATACATATAGCGTTGATAGCCTGGATACCCTTATTCCACTTTTCCTCTGCCATTTAAACCATATTTCTAAACATGCTTTAAGAGGATCACTTAAGTTACTAATTTCTGTTCTACTCCAATTTTTAAATAATAATTCTTTATTATTTATGTTATTGATTTCCTTTTCTAACTCTACCCATTTCTTCCCCCCCCCCCATAACTGTAGCTCCATTAACCTTTCCATTTGAAATGCATTTCTATATAATACTAGGCACGGGCTGCCCCAACCCCCCTCTTTCTCTTGTGCAAACTGCCAATGCTTCCTTATTCTAGGTTTTTTGTCTCCTTCAATCCAAAAATTTAATCTGTTGTCCCATTCTCTTAGTTTTGCCTCAGGAAAACTACCCGGTAGAACCTGAAACAAATACATCATTTTTGGTATTATCATCATCTTAAGGGCCCTGATCTTGGCAATTCTTCCTAACTTTTTACCCTTCCAATTTTTTATCTGCTTCTGGATTTTTTTCCATATTAGGTTATAATTGGCCGTCACTATTTTTATTGGATTCTTGAACAACCAAATTCCCAAATATTTCATTTTTTTACAACCTAATTTCAATCCTGATATTTTTTGAATCTCGATTTGCTCTTTAGGGCCAGTATTTAAACATATTATCTCTGATTTCTCTATATTAACCTTAAGTCCAGATTGATCTTTAAATTCCTGGAGCAATATCATTATTCTTTTCATCATTTCAATTGGGGTTTCAGACATCACTATAGCGTCATCTGCAAACAAATTTAATTTCAATTCAAATTTCCCTATTTGATAACCTCTCCATTCCTTATCGTTTCTAATTTTGTTTGCCAAGGTCTCAATTGCTAATGCAAATAACATTGGGGATAGTGGGCAACCCTGCTTAGTTCCATTCTGAATTTTAATCGTTTCTGTTCTGTTACCATTTACTCTGATTTGAGCTATATTATCCTTATATATTGTTTCTATAATTCTGCAAAATGAATCTCCCATATTTAAATCTTTACATAGTTGAAATAGGTAATCATGGTTAACTTTATCAAAAGCTTTGTAGACATCTAATTTTAGAATACTTAGTTTTCTTTTGGTATTGGTAGTATGGTATAAAACATTGACCACATTCCTTATTGGTTCATAAATCTTCCTTCCTTTAACAAATCCATATTGATCTTCTCCAATTACTTTTGGTAAAATATTCTCCATCCTGTTTGCCAATATTTTCATAAATATTTTATAATCCTGATTTAATAAGCTGATAGGGCGATAAGAACTTGAGTCAGTTAAATCACGATCTGGTTTTGGGACAGTTATAATTTCTGACATTTTCCACGTCTGTGGAGTTTCAAAAGTCTCCATTACATTGTTAAACAATTTTTCCATATGCGGTAATAATTCATTCATATACATTTTATAATATTCAGCAGTAAAACCATCTGGACCTGGGGCTTTAGCAGGTTTCAACCCTTTAATAACTCTAGATATCTCATCATTTGTAATTTTTGCATTTAGCATTTGTCTATCCTCTTCCTTTAATTTCTTTTTAACCTCTGTGGTTTGCGAAATAACATACTCTTTTTTGTATAAGTTCCCATAAAAATCTCTCATTATTTTTTCCATTTCTACATTACTATGTTTAATTACACCATCCTTATCTTTTAAAGCAGAGATGTGGGATTTCTCTTTTCTTTTTTTCAGATAATGTACCATTTGCTTCATTGATTTATTACCCCATCCCCTAATTCTATGTTTTATAATCATCTTCATTTTATTCCATCTTTCTTCATCAAGTAATTGTAATTTCTTTTTCTTAAGTAATAATAATGAATTCCATTCTCTATTTCTTGTAATTTTTAAGGTTTCTTGGATTAAATCTATTTCTCTTAATAAGTTGTTCCTTTTAGCTTCCCAGGATTTCCTAATAAAAGCTTCAGTACTGGAGATCTGCACATGCGTCGCCCGAGCTAGACGCACCGAGTGAAAGCTCCCCCATATGAAGAAGGAAAAGGAAAAGTTAACCCTTAACAACCTCTCTAGCTTGGTAAAAGTGGATTGAGAGGAGAACGAACTGAACAAGCTGTGGGAAAACTTTATTAGAAGGAGTTAAAAGTTGAAGCAAGTAACTTTTTTTAACGTGTTTGCGTGAAGAAGCGAGAACAAAGGGAAGATGGCGTCTACTGAGGAGTTGGAGGGAAAGATGGATTCGCTGCTTAAAGGTTTTGCTGACATGGGCAAGCTGCTCCAAGATATGAAAAAGGATTTATCTGCACTGGGAACTGGAATGGCAGAATTGAAACAACAATCCAAAACGCAAGATCAAAGAATTGGAAAGCTGGAAGTGGGAAAATCTCGCCAAGAACTTCGCATCATAAATCTCGAAGATAGACAGCGTCGAGCTAATCTTCGCTTGAGAGGTTTCCCCAAAGATTTTGTGGGGAGTAAACAACTCATTCAAGAAATCCTTCAGTGGTTCATTGAGAACAAAGTTAAATGTGAGTTGCAAGAATTTGAAAGAGCGCATTGGGCTTTTGGACCTCGTAAAGGAGACTCAAAGGACATTGTTATCAGATTTGCTTCAGAAAGAAGAGCTGCAGAAATCTTTAAAGAGTTGAAGCAGATTTTAAACTTACGTTACAAAGCTTTTCCAATACGCGTTTTAAAAGATTTGTCTGCTGAGACCCTCAAGGTGAGAAACCAGATGAGAGAGGTATCTTCCCAGCTGTATGAAAATGGAATCAAATTTTCCTGGCATTATCCTGCTACAATAATTGTGTTTAAAGATACCAAGTTTTTCCAGGCGAGATCGTTAGAAGAAGGAAGAAAGCTGCTTTTCCAACTGGGATTAAATCCAGAGGGAGCAACCCAGAGCCAGGCAGCAGAAGAAGAGTTGTCTCTCCAACCGTTTCGCGAGGCAGAGCAAAGTAAGGAGGAGAAGATTGCCGCACTTCAAAGAGAGCTGGCTTCGCTCCAAACGGAGAAGAAAGACGAGCCAAGAGTCACTCGACAGAAGAAAAAAATAATAAACTGAACTGAGTTGACTTGCTAACACGGTATCAAGTTTTTCAACTAATTAATCTTTTTTCTGTATTTCTTTTTGGTTGTTCACGCTAGTTAACAAGGGGAGGGGAGGGAAGGAGGGGGGAATCTTTTATTATGTTGTAAAATGGGGAAGAAAGGGGGGCTTTCTGAGGGAATGCAGATCCAGGAGTGCCTCTTAGTAACGGAAGTTTCTTTCGTTGCCTCCCCCTGGGGGGGAGGTCAGGATAGGGGCACCAGGGTGGGGATTCAATGTAATGAAAAAATATTTTTCCGGTAGGCTGTTTTGGTGGAAGAGGAAATGTATTTAAATTATGTAAATGGGTGATATAGGATTATTATTGCTGAACGTAAATGGTCTCTCATCACAGAAAAAACGTTATAGAATCACGAAGCTGGCAAAGGACAGTAAGGCAGATGTTTTATTTTTATCTGAAACCCATAAGGGAAGGGAAAAAACAGACAGATTACTCACAAATGCAGAATGGAAGGAAGTTTATGAGTCGAGAGCCACGAATAAAGCAAAAGGAGTTGCCATCTTGTTGCACCGAAGAGTGCATTTTCAGTTAAGTAATATTAAAAGAGACAAAGATGGCAGAATGCTATTCATTAAGGGGAAAATAAGTAACAAGCTAGTAACCTTAGCGGTAATTTATGCTCCCAATGTAAATGCAAAACAATTTATAATAAATGTAAAACGGAAATTAGATGAATTTGCGGAAGGCATTGTGATTTTAGCAGGAGACTTTAATCTGGAATTAACAGCAGGGAAGGGGGATAAGAAAAAATTACATCTAAATAAACTCAATATGATGGACCTTCATGAAAACGTGGTTAATAGAGACACTTTCTATTCTGCAAGACATAATAAATTTAGCTGTATAGATTATATGTTAATTAACAAAACAGATAAGGTAAAGTTTAAGAAAGCGGAAGTAAAATCTATCTGGCTATCAGATCATGCTCCTCTGTTAGCTGTGATAGAGATAGAGGTTCGTAGCAAACAAAGAATTTGGAGGTATAACCCCATTGTCTCAGCAAATGAGGAGAGTAGAATTAAATTACAAAGGGAACTTAATGGATTCTTTTGTATTAATGCAACAGGTGAAGTTAAACAAACAACAGTTTGGGATACACATAAAGCAGTAATGAGGGGCAATTGCATTAGTACTGAAGCTTTTATTAGGAAATCATGGGATGTTAAGAGGAATAATTTATTAAAAGAAATAGATTTAATCCAAGAAACTTTAAAAATTACAAGAAATAGAGAATGGAATTCATTATTATCATTTAAGAAAAAGCAACTGCAATTACTTGACGAAGAAAGATGGAATAAAATGAATATGACTATGAAACATAGAATTAGAGGTTGGGGTCATAAATCAATGAAGCAAATGGTACATTATTTGAAAAAAAGAAAAGAGAAATCTTACATCTCTGCTTTAAAAGATAAGGATGGTGTAATAAAACGTAGTAATGTAGAAATGGAAAAAATAATGAGAGATTTCTATGGGGAACTATATAAAAAAGAGTAAGTTGTTTCGTAAACCTCAGAGGTTAAAAAGCAATTAGAGGAAGAAGATGCCCAAATGCTAAATGCAAAAATTACAAGTGAAGAGATATCTAGAGTTATTAAGGGATTGAAACCGGCCAAAGCCCCAGGTCCAGATGGTTTTACTGCTGAATATTATAAAGTATATATGAATGAATTATTACCGAATATGGAGAAATTGTTCAATAATGTATTGGAGACCTTTGAAACTCCAAAGACATGGAAAATGTCAGAAATTATAACGGTCCCAAAACCAGATCGTGATTTTATGGATCCGAGCTCTTATTGCCCCATCAGCCTATTAAATCAAGATTATAAAATATTTATGAAAATATTGGCAAATAGGGTGGAGAATATATTACCAAAAATAATTGGAGAAGATCAATATGGATTTGTGAAAGGAAGGAAAATTTATGAACCAATAAGAAATGTGGTCAATGTTTTACACCATGCTACCAGTACCAAAAGAAAACTATGCATTTTAAAATTAGATGTCTATAAGGCTTTTGACAAAGTTAACCATGACTACCTATTTCAATTATGTAAAGATTTAAATATGGGAAACACATTTTGTAGAGTTATAGAAACAATATATAAGGATAATGTGGCTCAAATTAGAGTAAATGGCAACAGGACAGAAATGGTTAAAATTCAAAATGGAACTAAGCAGGGTTGTCCACTATCCCCAATGTTATTTGCATTAGCAATTGAGACCCTAGCAAACAAAATTAGAAATGATAAGGAATGGAGAGGCTATCAAATAGGGGAATTGGAATTGAAATTAAACTTATTTGCAGATGATGCTATAGTGATGTCTGAAACCCCAATTGAAATGATGAAAAGAATAATGATACTACTTCAGGAATTTAAAGACCAATCTGGACTGAAGGTTAATATAGACAAATCAGAGATAATATGTTTAAATACAGGCCCTAAAAAGCAAATCAAAATTCAAAAAACTTCAAAACTGAAACTAGGTTGTAAAAAAAATGAAATATTTGGGAATTTGGTTATTCAAGAATCCAATAAAAATAGCAACGGTCAATTATAACCTAATATGGAAAAAAAATCCAGAAGCAGATTAAAAATTGGAAGGGTAAAAAGTTAGGAAGAATGGCTAAGATTAGGGCTCTTAAGATGATGATAATACCAAAAATGATGTATTTGTTTCAGGTTCTACCTGGTAGTTTTCCTGAGGCAAAATTAAAAGAATGGGATAACAGACTAAATTTTTGGATTGAAGGAGATAAAAAACCCAGAATAAGGAAACATTGGCAGATTGCACAAGAGAAAGAGGGCGGGTGGGGCAGCCCAAGTCTAGTATTATATAGAAATGCATTTCAAATGGAAAGGTTAATGGAGCTACAGTTATGGTGGGAAAAGAAATGGGTACGAATAGAAAAAGAAATTAATAATATAAACAATAAAGAACTATTATTTAAAAATTGGAGTAGAATTGAAACCAGTACCTTAAGTGATCCTTTTAAAGCAGGTTTAGAAATATGGCTTAAATGGCAGAGGACAAGTGGAATAAAGGTATCCAGGCTATCAACGTTACATGTATTGAATATAGGGGATGACGTTAATCTAAGTAGAATTATTAAAATATTAAATAGTAAATAGTTAAACAAGATGGCTACTCCTCTTGATTTGGTTGTCCCTCTCGACTCATAAACTTGTTGCCACTCACTATTTGTAACTAATCTATCTGTTTTTTCCCTTCCTTTATGAGTTTCTGATAAAAGTAAAACATCAACTTTACTGTCCCTAGCCAGCTTCATGATTCTAAAACGTTTTTTCTGTGATGAAAGACCATTTACATTCAACGATAATAACCCTATATCACCCATTTACATAATTTTAAATACATTTCCCCCTCCTGCAAAACAGAGCCTACCGGAAAAATGTTTTTTAGTTACCATGAATCCCCACCCTAGTGCCTCTTCCCTGACCCCCCCCCCCAGGGGGAGGCAACGAAAAAAACTTTCGTTATCGAGAGGCACCCCTGGATTTGCATTCCACCAGAAAGCTCCCCCCTTCCTCCCCATTTTACAGCATATCAAAAGATTCCCCCCTCCTTTCCTCCTCTCCCCTTATTAGTTAGCGAAAAAACCCCCAAAAAAAGTACACAAGAAAGAGATTAGTTAGTTGAAACTCATAGTACTCATTAGTAATATGAAACTCATATTAGCAAGTCAGCTCAGTTCAGTTTTTTATTTTTTCTTCTGGCGGGTAATTCTTGGCTCATCCCTCTTCTCTTTCTCCTGGAGAGAATCCAGTTCCTTCTGGAGTGCTGCGATTTTGTCCGCCTTGCTTTGTTCTGCTACACGGATCGGTTGGAGCATAAACAACTCATCCTCTCCTGCTTCTGGCCGGTTTTTCGATGTCTGTGCCTGGGACGCTCCATCCAGATTTAACCCCAACTGGTGAAGCAAATTTCTTCCCTCCTCCAACGATCTTGCCTGGAAAGCCTTGGAATCTTTAAAAACAAATATTGTAGCTGGATAACGCCATGAAAATCTGATTCCATTTTCATAAAGTTGGGAGGTCACTTCTCTCATCTGATTTCTCATCTTGAGGGTCTCAGCAGACAAATCTTTTAAAACGCGTATTGGAATAGCTTTGTAGCGTAAGTTTAGAATCTGCTTCAACTCTTTGAATATTTCTGCCGCTCTCCTTTCTGAGGCAAACCTTACAATAATGTCTTTTGAATCCCCTCAGTTCCGAGATCCAAAAGCCCAGTGCGCTCTTTCAAATTCTTACAGGTCACATTTAACCTTGTTTTCATTGAACCACTGGAGAATTGCTTGAATAACATGTTTACTCTCCGCAAAGTCTTTAGGAAAACCCCTCAGATGAAGATTAGCCCTCCACTGTCTGTCCTCCAAGTTAATGATGCGGAGTTCCTGGCGAGACTTCCCCACCTCCAGTTTCCCAATTCTTTGATCTTGTGTTTTGGATTGTTCTTTCAAGTCTGCCATTCCAGCACCAACGACCGATAATTCCTTTTTCATATCTTGGAGCAGCTGTCCCATGTCAGCAAATGCTTTAAGCAACGAATCCATCTTTCCTTCCAACTCCGAAGTAGACGCCATCTTTCCTTTATTCTCGCTTCTCCACTTACACACGTTAAAAACTATTACTTGCTTCAACTTTTAACTCCTTCTCATAAAGTTTTCAACAGCTTTGTTCAATTCGCTTCCTCTCAATGCACTTTCACCAAGCTAGAGAGGGTTGTCGAGGGTTAACTTTTACTTTTCATTCTTCACATGAGGGAGCTTTCTCTCGGTGCATCTATCTAGAGCGACGCATGCGCAAATCCTATGTGGTGACACTGTTAAAGGTTATCTATATCTGAATCACAAGAACTACATTTAGGTAAATTTTTGTGACTATTGCAGACAAAATAATTCATATTTTTTCACAGTCAACTGTCAGCTGGCCAGAGATTGGTGAATTGAGATTGTTGAAACCTTGGACTGAGAAAGTGAACAAGGCTCTCTAAGGGATAAGCTTTGACCTACCGTATGTGGACTGAAAAGTAATTTGTGATTCAGGCATTTAGAACAATTCATCTTTCATGTTTTCTGAGGTGGCAACATAGTAGAGATGATGATGGGCAGCAACTAAAGAGATCCTACACAGGTCAATTCTACGTGAGGGATCACGGGACAACTGCACCACAAATTGAGCAAGGAGTGTGATGGAAATCTTGATTATGTACACAGTGATATTACTTTCATTATCAATTGTTTTGTACTGTGGCTTTTAATCTACATAAATACATTTATTTATTCATCATATCTATTTATTTGTTCAATTTCTAGGCCACTTTTCTCCAAGGACTCAGGGTGGCTTACAACATGAATAATACACAAATAGTACATAAAAACGTATTAGAAATCGAAAGTTTTAGAGCTTTATAGATCAAACCCAACAACTGGCAGCCGCAATAAGGTCGCAATAGATGCACCGAGCGAACCTGTGTGAACATCCCCCTCATCACAGATGTAAGATGTTCCAGATTTAGCCGTGGATCGATGAGGACTCCCAAGTTGCGAACCTTCTCTGAATGGGGTCAAAATCCTGGCTAATGGAAGGACAGATTGAGCTGTCTTTGTGAGGCAATGCCCACAGCCACTGTCATGTCGGGGTTGATTCTGAACCTGTTGGCACCCATCTAGACCCTCACAGCGTCCAGACACCAGCACATCACCTCAGGCTGGAAACATACGGCTGCATATCTTCAGTATTGATGGTAACTAACCCCGTGCTGATGGATTATCTCACCCAGCGATTTTATGTAAATATTAAACAGCAGAGGGGAGAGGACCGACTCCTGAGGCACCCCACAAGGGAGAAGCCTAGGTGTAGACCTCTGACCCCCTACTAATACCAACTGTGACCAGCTGGAGAGGTAGGAGGAGAACCACCCTAAAATGGTACCCCCCCAGTCCCAACCCCTCCAGCTGGCACAGAAGGATATTATGGTTGATAGTATCGAAAGCCACTGAGAGGTCAAGAAGCACCAGGATAGTGGAATGACCACTATCCCAGGCCTGCCAGACATCATCCATTAGTGTGACCAAAGCAGTCTCAGTGCTGTAGCCGGGCCTGAAACTGGACTGCAAACAGCCTAACTAATCAGCTTCCTCCAAGGATCACTGGATTTAGAGCACAACTATCTTCTCAACAATATTCCCTAAAAAGGGAAGTTTGGAGACTGGATGATAGTTGGTCAAAATGGCTGGATCCAGGGAAGGCTTCTTGAGGAGGGGCACACAGGTGCCGCCTTTAAGGGACCTGGAAAGGACCCCCCGCCCAAAGAAGTTTTGACCATTGCCTATATCCAGCCTTGCATCACCTCCCTACTGGACGAAACCAGCCAGGAGGGTCATGGGTCCAATAAGCAGGTGGCAGAGTTGACAGCTCTAATGGCCTTGTCCATTTCATCAGGTATCTCCTGTTTTCTTCATCAGGCAGCTCCCGTTTTACAATTGGTGTGCAGTGTGGCCCCAACTGCTTGCAATCCAAGGGACTCACAGGAGTCTTCTCCGGCACCATAGTTTAAAGGCCTCAATTCTTTGGTGCTCAGCCTTTCTTATTGTCCAACTTTAACTGCCATACATTGCAACTAGGAAAACCATAGCCTAGACCCATGATAGCAGGGGTATCTGAGGCATGCAATCTCTTCAGCACCAGTGGTTGGGGTATAGAATTAGTCTACTATGATATTGAATGGTTTGCCCTGGATTCGAATTGAGATCATTCTGTCATTTTGGGGATTATATCCCAGTATTGCTTTTCCAACTCTTTTATTGATATTTTTTAATTTAATATTTTTAATGATTTTTTTAAAATATGAACACACAGAACATGAAACAGGTGCTCTGTGAGTAGTGCCCACCACCAGATAAGCATTCAAACCCCACCACCAAATCGGGGGTGTTTCTTGTGGGTCTAGGATATTTTGCCTCTGCCAATTGGATGAAGCTCTTTCTTCCACAGCCATTGCTCTCTGACAATAGACCGCTGCAATTTCTCCCTCGTGAAAAGGCACCTAACTATTCACCCCAGCCCTTTCGTCACAAAAAAACACATTTAGCCACAGCCTTTTCGCCACATGGGACACTAGGCCACCATCCAATCAGAACGGTCCTAACAAAATGGTACTTTGGGAAGGAAAGAATGGGACAGTTTGCCTCCTCTTGAGTTATCCTTTCCTGTTTGCAGAGAGAGAGGTCCATTCATGCTATGGGCATCTAGACAATCCCATGCCCTTTTTCCCCCTTCTCTGTTCATGTGGAGAGTCCTCAAAGTAGGAGGAGAGGGCATTATGGGGAAAAAAGAGTTGGGGGGCTAATGATCCCTCCCTGTTTGCAGAGAGAGAGTGGTCCATTCATGGTGTGGGCATCTAGACGATCCCATGCCTTCTTCACCCCCTTCTCTGTTCATGTGGAGGGTCACCAAAGTGGGGGCAATGGGCTTTGGGGGAAAAAGAGTTGGGGGGCTAATGATCCCTCCCTGTTTGCAAAGAGAGAGAGAGGTCCATTCATGGTCTAGGGATCTAGATGATCCCATGCCTTCTTCACCCCCTTCTCTGTTCATGTGAAGAGTCCGCAAAGTGAGGGGGAGGGGGCTATGGGGGAAAAAGAGTTGGAGGGCTAATGATCCCTCCCTGTTTGCAGAGAGAGATAGGTCCATTCATGCTGTGGGCATCTAGACAATCCCATGCTTTCTTCACCCTCTCCTCTTTCATATGGAGAGTCTCTAAAGTGAGGGGAGGGGCGCAGACATCAATGGCTCTCCGCGCAGGGTTTTTCAACCCCGTGCAGGAGCCGAGTGCTATTCCACCCGAAAGGAAAGAAGACACTTTGCTGCTGCGAAGAACTGGGCAAGGCGTCCCCTTGGTGCATCTTAGGAATCCCGCGGGGCTGGAGCCCAGCCAGAGAGAGATTGCACAGAAGCAAAAGACTTCTGTCTTTTGCTTCTGCGAAATCTTGCTCTGGCCTGGCTTCACCCCTGCGGGATTCCCAAGATGCCACGAGGGGACGCCTTGCCCCCAGGATCCCTGGACCCAACCCCAAGTGCCTTGGATTCCCTTTCCAAGCCAGCCCCCAGCAAAGCCCAGGCTGCATGGGGGAGAGGGGAGCTCTTCCCCGGCCAAGTGACGGTGAGACCCTCCTGCTGCTGGGCTCACACGACACAACTCTAGTTGGTCTCCTCCCCCTCCCTCTCCCACATGGTGGTGTTATGGCCTCTTGCTGGGGAACGGAAGGGTCCATTGCTTGGAGGTCAGGGCAGCTCCTGCTCCTCATTGCCTCTTGTTGTGGTAAGGTGACGTACTTTTGTGTCTGGAACTGGGAAGGCTGGGCTTGTCGTGGGACCAAACACTGCTTCTTTTTTCTCTCTTTCCTTCCTTTACCTCCTCCCCCTACTTCACAGCAAACTGGCAGGACAAGACTTCCTAGACCAGTTTTTGTTTCTGAGGTAGTCTTTGAGGACGGCGACGGGTGGCCCTGCCTTTCATGCCCATCTCTCCCCCCATCTTTGCCGGGCACCGGAGTCTTGGGCCGTCCCCAGGAACAGTGTTTTTCTCAAAAGCCTCCTGAGGGGGTTTAAAGCAGGGCCTGGAAGATTGCCCCTCCATTTTGAAATGGGGAATCCAGAAGTCAAAAGAGACGCGAGCCGTCCTCAAAGACTTCTTCAGAAACAAAAGCTGGTCTAGGAGTGCTGAGACAATGGGAGGAGTCGTGAAACTTTGGAAGGGGAGGACTTCCGGTTTGACATCACGTTGCAGTGGAGCGGTCTCCGAGGAGCTCTTGGGGTTGTTCTTTGTTTTTGGCTTTTTTTTGGTTGCCATAGAGGCAGTTGCAACCTGTACGGATTTGTAGCTTGAATGGGAAATTCCTGTGTACCCGTGGTGGTAAGGCAACCCCCCCCCCAGGGAGTGGGAATACCCCCCAGGGCTGGAACCAAAGAGATTGGCCTGTGCCGATCCAGAGACATGGCTGCCCGACACTTAAAGGGGAAGCGAGAAGAGCAGCTAAAAAATAAGCTTGATTTGAGGCAGTAGTTACTGAAATCGTGGTCTAGTGGGAAAAGTGGATTGTGTTTTGACAAAAGTAGAGGGTTTTGGAAGAAGAGCCCTTGTTGCGATAGATAGGAAAAATCAGTGACAATCTATTTGAAAATTTTAGGTTTTTCACAGCGGCCATTGCCTGATTGCTGAAAGCAGTGGAAGGGTTGTATTGGCGATATCAGAGCTTGGGATCGGAGCTCAGTGATAGGAAGTAGATCATAGACCCTTTCCTCCTATCAGATTGGATTTGGATTTGGATTAATAACATCGAAAATAGATTGTGCAGCAAGGGCAAGGTGGACTTTTGAATGTGTATGGTGGTTTGCGGAAGTGGTTTAAGAAAAAAGAAGAATAGAATAGAGCGGCCTAGAGGTGACTCTGCAAATCAGAAGCCTGTGCTGGGATACTGCTAAATCAGCACGCCTAATAACTAGGATTTACTTGGTTCAGAACTTTGGAATTTTTACAAGATCGTCTGAAACACTGAGAACTTCTAGATAAAACCTGGGATTCTTGACTTTACAATCAATTTACTTCATAAATAAAGTTAATTTAGACACTGAACTCTGGTGATAGAACATTTGGATATTTGGATATCTTGGACATTTAACACCAGATTTATATAGAAGACAGAAGATCGTAGAAAATCGTCGGAAGTATAAAAGTCATATAAAAGTCAAACATTGACATCTGATATTTGATTATTTGAAATACTTATATATCTATCTGTAAGCTTCCTTTATTTTCTCTTCTCTTTTCCTCCTTACTTTGAAATAGCACCCATTGTATTTTTTTTGTTTTTGTTTTTGCTTATTTAGTAATAATATAGTTTCATATCACAATATATAGTTCCATATAGTTCCATATTACAATATATTATAACTCTATATTTTATAAGTAACATATATTATAATTATTGTTTATGGTTTATTGTTTATTATTGTTTATGATTTAGAATTTAAATAATATTTAAGACACACTTAATTGAGATATATAATATTCAGATATTTAGATGTTCAAGTGACTTAAAATATATTAGGGAAATCTATATTGCTAGACTATTTAACTATCAATTTAATTATTTAACTACCCTGTTTCCCCGATAGTAAGACACCCCCGATTGTAAGACGTATCGGCGGTTTCAGGGGGGTCGGCTAATATAAGCCGTACCCCGAAAGTAAGACATATGTCTTACTTTCGGGGAAACATGGGGGGTATTGCCGGGGGGGAGCCCGATGATGTCGCTTCCAAGCTCCCCTCGCGCCCCTCGCCTTCGCCTCGCCACGGCGCCACTGCCTCTTCCCCGGCTTGGCAAAGCGAAGGATGGCGCTGGTCCGAAGTGAGCCGAGCGGGCGGCAGCTTGCAGCGAAGGTGCTTGTCCCAGCAACCGAGTCCTGCCGAGGCTCGGCTGCAAGCGGCCAGCGAGGCCGACCAGCTCCGAGGCGAGCGGCCGGAGCTGTGCCCTCCTTCGCCCGCCTCCTTTCCGGCAGGCAGGTGGGGCTGCCCAACTGCGCAGAGCGGCTCCTCCCCTCCAGACCCACGCTTTCCCGACATGCGTCTGTGGCTCCACGCATGCACGCCGCTTGGAGCCCTCAGGTTAAACTTGGAAAAGGGCTCACGAGGCTCCTGTCCCACGGCTGCCCTTCTGGACTCTGGGGAGATGCCTTCGGGAACGCGACCCTTTCAATTTTTTTCCAATGTAAGACATACCCCGAAAGTAAGACGTAGTGGGGCTTTTGGGGGTAAAAAGAAAGTAAGACACTGTCTTACTTTCGGGGAAACACGGTATCAGTGGTTCAACCAACTAACACTCTTTATACTAAGTGATGAATTATAAATGAATTTATACTAACTGTTATTGACCTTTTAATTTGATCTCTATTGTTATCCTGTCCTCATAATCACATAACTGAATTGTTATTATTATAATAATATTACTGATGAATTGTATTGATTGACTAATATTATTATTATTATTATTGATTATCGCTAGTGTGCAATTGTTAGACTGACAATAATATATATTACTTTGATTGGGATCTCAATCAATCCCAATTAATTAATTAATTAATTTACATTAATCTATTAATTAAAACTAATTATTATTCTATTAACTGGTTAAACAATCAACTTGTGATCTATAGTATATTAAATTGTATATTTGGTGACTTTGGGACTAATTAATATGTCAAGACCTTTAGCGATCACATCCCAATCTAAAAGTGGTAATAAGCCAACAACAACACCCCAACCATCAACCCCACAAAATATTAGAGGAACAGAAAGTGTGACAACTATGGCCCCTCAAGCATCAACTATAACTTTGGCATCGTTACAAGAGTTGATGTAAAGATGCAAGAATCAATTTATCAGAACTATGAAAAACTGACAGGAAATATGGAAAATGTGAGGGGTAAGATCCAAAGAGATATGCAAAGAGTAGAGGATAGAGTAGGTAGAATGGATGAAAAAATTGAGTGTCTAAACACTTTCTAAAAACGTACAAAAAATACAGGAGATAGAACAGAAGAGTGAAAAACTGGAAATAAAAATACACGAAACGGAAACCAATACAATGTCAGCTATTAAAAGTATGAAAGAGGCCTTACTCAATGTGGAACTTGAGAAAGCTTCTTTTTTCCTGAGGTTCCAAAATATACAGGAGAACAAAGAAGAAAATGGCAGAGATAATAGCGGGCATCACAGGGTCAACGCCCAATAGAGCCCTGAAAGAAATTGATGAAATATATCATGTTTATACTAGTTATGCCCACAGAAACAAATTGCCATGGGAGGTGCATGGGAGGTTTCTGAAAAAAACAGCAAGGGATGAGGTATATCATCTGGTAAGGGAAAATACAATAACATACAAGGAAAAGGAGGCCATTGTTTTAAAACAAATCCCTAGAGGGGTCAGGGAGGAAAGAAAACTTTATCAATTTCTCACCTCAAAGTTACAACAGCATAGAGTTCCATTCAGATGGTTGGTTCCAGAAGGCCTCCTAGTTACCCTCTTGGGGAAAAAATATAGAATAAATTCAGTAGAGGAGGCCCAAATTTTTTATGACCAGCATATTAAATTGATAGAGACACAGGAGCTAAAAGAGACAAAGCAAAAAGAAGGGGAGAGCAGGGAAGAATTGACCTCAGAAGAGAATTTGCAAGAGCCAGAGATTAGATACAAACGGAATGACAATGACAGAGGAGGTGCAATTACAAGCTCTCAGACAGGAGCTAGGGAACGGAGTTAAAAATACAACCTTACATGATGAAATAGGATTACTTTCTATAAATATCAATGGTATAAATGCGCCCCCAAAAAAAGAAATAAAATATGGTACAAATTAGTGAAACACAATCCAGATATCACCTGTCTCCAAGAGGTACATATTAAAAAGGATCAATACCAAATTTTAGAATGTCCAAAGTTAGGGAAGCTTTTTGTAGCCTTGGCCCCAGTTAAAAAATGTGGGATTGCAATTTATGTCAAAACATGGTTGAAACCTAAGTTATTATATTCAGATAAGGAAGGAAGGATACTGATTGTACAAATAAATAAAGGAACTACCCCTACAGTAATAATTTCAATATATGCTCCTAATACAAACCAAAGCAAATTCTATGCAAAGATACACAAAATATTATTAGAGATGGAGCCAGCAAAAGTAGTGATTGTTGGAGATTATAACTCAATAGTAGATAGGAAAAAAGACTATAAAAGCAATAATAAAAAAAACCTAGGAAAACCTTGCCTTCTACCTTTAATCAAATGGCAGAAAAACTTTACCTGAAAGATACTTGGAGATATTTCTATCCTGATAACAGATATTATACTTTTTTCTCATATCCGCATAAGTCGTGGTCCAGGATAGATATGGCCTGGGCCAATCAAGAATTTACAAAAAATCTAATAGAATCTGAGATACTGCCCAATACATGGGCAGACCATAACCCCATTTGGATTAAATGGAGGGAGCAAGAGAACCATACCAAAAAAAGATGGACATTAAATCAATCTATAATTAAAGAAAAGAAATATATATCAACGATGGAGAAAGAATTAGAATATTTTCTCAAAATAAATGATAATGATGAAACAACCAAAGCTAACCTATGGGACACCATTAAGGCTTATATTAGAGGCCTATCAATATCCTACTTATCAGCAAATAATAAAAAAGCAGAGTAAGATACGAGCCCTAAATCAAAAAGTAACTCTCTTGGAAGAAGAATTACATAAAAATCCATCGGATAAAAAAAATATTAGAATAATTAAATTTGATGAAACACAAAGTTACTCTTCAAAACCAAGAGGAATTGGTTCAAAAATTAAGGGGTCAAAACAAAAAACTTTTGAATGTGCTAATAAGCCTGGAAGGTGGCTAGCTTGGAAATTGGCAAACCAAAAATCATAAAGATATATTGAAGCATTGGTTGACCCTACAGGGGAAAGGCAAACAAACAAAATATTAAAAAAAGCAATAGTGGAGCAATTTTATTCTAGTTTGTATAATCAGGAAGAGGTAGAGGAAGGGAAAATTATCGACTATTTAGAACAAATTAATCTACCAACAATCTCTGAAGAAGATAGGGAAAGACTAAATGCAAATATTACAATAACAGAATTAAGATCAATCATGGGTAGACCCAGGCTATCGCAGGCTATCAGCTGGGGCCCAGAAAATGGCGGCCACTAGCTAAATGGAGCCGCCGCTGCCTGTTATCTACTGCCTCCTGTATTTACACATTTACATCTGCTGCTTCGCTAGATTTCGGCGATAACATCGGCTGTATAGGAACAATTACGTAGGCAGCAGCTCAATTTTGGGTTCCATCCAAGAAGGGAGAAGCCTCTGCTTTGGAAGATTTGTTCGTTTGCTTCTGAGAGACGCTGGAGACATCGGAGAGCCAACCAGCGTGATCAGCTGGGGCTCGGAAAACAGCGGCTGCCTGATTGAACCGCCTGTCACTTGCCGCTTCACTAACCCTGGCTTATCAGTCTAGACGGGCCTGGGATGTCAGATTGCCAAATGGTGGGGGCGTCTAGCATCGGAGGGACCATCACCCGTTACTGAAATTCGAGCTGCCAACGAACATGATTGAAATGGAGAGTGGAACTGCCGTGAAAGGAGAGGTCAAAGAGTTTGCAACTGTTTGTGCTTTTCATGCCGTTTGTGCCGGGACCATGTGGGGGCTACCTAGGGGCGTTTTGCGAGCTGTGCAGAACCATGGAGGAGGAGACGAGCCGGAAATGTTGCCCAGCAGGTCTGATAGCTATCGGAGGGTGACTGGGGTATTTGGCGAGAATTGGAGTTTCCACAGAGAGGGAAGAACCTGGGACAACTCAAACTGAGGTAAAGAGCCTGAACTCTTACAGCACTAGTCAGTGGTTATGGCCAGCATTGAGAAGACCACCTTACCACTGTATCCTGAGACTCAGATATTGACAGTGGCTGACATCAAAGACGCTGAAGAACAATATACTAGGACTTCTCACTGAACATTGAAACCTTTTTCCCAGCATTCACCTTTTAGAACTGGTGCTGTATTGCAGACTTGATGAACAATTGACTTTAATGATTTCCTATATTTTTAACGCTTTATAACCTTAGCACTTTAAAATTTTACCAAGTTTTTTTAATAATAATAATAATTTTATGACCTTAAGAGTAATTCAGTGTAATTTGGTATTCCAGTCTTAGACTAATTTGATGTTTTTATTAATTATTAATATGATTTTATATGGAGTTTTTTAGTTATTAATATTTTAGCTAATTATTGGAAGGGGGACTTAATTTATTGGAGTGGCTGTGATAAGATGTATGAAATGAATGATTGTTATGGGTGAGCTGGGTGGGATTATGGTACGGATGAAATAAATGAAAATGGTATGAATGATCTAATTAGCCTACCTGACACTGGAGAGGCAGGAGGGGAGGGGGCACCGATGTCTGGGGTGGCGGAGGGTCGGAATATTCCGGTCTTGCTGGGGAGAGGCAGATATGGCGGGGGCCACAGAGCTAGCCGTTCCAGGGGAACGAGGGATCACTGCTTAATAATGATCCCTTGTTCCGACTCTGTGAACCCAACCCTGGGCACTGGTGATGAGGGTAATTCTGGCCCTGGGCTCAAGCTGCTGCTACTCAATGCCAGGTCGGTAGTAAATAAAGCTCTCCTCATCCGGGATTTGATCCTGGATGTGGAGGCCGACCTGGCATGTGTGACTGAAACCTGGCTGGGCCCGGAGGGAGGAGTTCCTCTCTCTGAAATTTGCCCAGCCGGGTTTCAGATATGGCATCAGCCTCGACCCCAGGGAAGGGGGGGGAGTGGCTATTATAGCCAGGGAGAGCCTTGGCCTACGTAGACTCGTTGCTCCAGAGATTGCGGGTTGCGAGTCCCTCCTGGTGAAGTTGGACTTTGGGGTTCAGGTGGGCTTGTTTCTCACATACCTGCCTCCCAGCTGCGTGTCACAAGCACTGCCTGTGCTACTCGAGGAGGCAGCCGGGTTGGCGGTGGAGTTCCCCAGACTTATTGTCTTGGGGGACTTCAGCCTGCTGTCACTCGGCGAAGCCTCTGGACTGGCACAGGAGTTCATGGCCACCATGACAGCCATGGACCTGACCCAAGTAGTACAGGGTCCGACTCATGTGGGAGGGCATGCACCCAACATGGTATTCCTCTCTGAGCAGCTGAGTAATGGTCTGAGACTAAGGGGCTTATAAGTGTTGCCTTTGTCATGGTCGGATCATTTTCTACTGTGGCTCGACTTCCTGGCTCCAATCCTTCCCCGCAGGGAGGTGGAACAAATTAGGTTGTTCTACCCCAGATGCCTGATGGATCCAGAAAGTTTTCAGAAGGCGCTTGGGGTTATTCCAGATACACTTGTCCACAGCTCGGCGGAGTCTCTGGCTGAGGCCTGTAACAAGGCTGCAGCAGAGGCTCTGGACCGAATTGCGCCGTTGCGACCTCTCCATGGCACTAGACCCCATAGACCTCCAGGGTTCGACGAGGAGCTCCGGGAGTTGAAACGCCAGAAGAGACGTCTAGAGAAGCGATGGAGGAAGAGTAAGTCCGAATCCGATCGAACACTTGTAAGAGCTTTTATTAAGACTTACAAAGTGGCGCTCAAGGCGGCCAGATGCGCATATCATGCCGCCTTGATTGCATCAGAGGAATCCCGCCCAGCCGCTCTGTTTAGGGTGACCCGCTCCCTTCTTAACCAGGGGGGAGTTGGGGAGCCCTTGCAGAGTAATGCCGAGGATTTTAACACATTTTTCACTGATAAAATTGCTCGGATCCGGGTTGACCTCGACTCCAATTGGATAACAGAGTCAACTGACAACGAGTCAGTCGAGTTGACTGGGGCACGTACTTGTCCACCTGTCTGGGAAGAGTTTGATCTGGTGACACCTGATGAAGTGGACAAGGCCATTGGAGCTGTGAGTTCTGCCACCTGCTTACTGGATCCGTGTCCTCCTGGCTGGTTTCAGCCAGTCGGGAGGTGACACGGAGCTGGGCCCAGGAGATTATCAACACCTCCTTGGGGAGGGGGTCTTTTCTGGCTCCTTATAAGGAAGCACTTGTGCGCCCTCTCCTCAAGAAGCCTTCCCTGGACCCAGCTGTGCTTAATAACTACCGTCCAGTCTCCAACCTTCCCTTTATGGGGAAGGTTGTCGAGAAGGTGGTGGCGCTGCAACTCCAGCGGTCCTTGGAAGAAGCCGATTATCTAGGTCCCCAGCAGTCTGAATTCAGGCCCGGCTACAGCATGGAAACTGCTTTGGTCGCGTTGATGGATGATCTCTGGCGGGCCCGGGACAGGGGCCTGTCCTCTGTCCTGGTGCTTCTTGACCTCTCAGCGGCTTTCGATACCATCGACCATGGTAACCTTCTGTGCCGGCTGGAGGGGTTGGGAGTGGGAGGCACTGTTCTCCAGTGGTTCTCCTCCTACCTCTTTGGTCGGTCGCAGTCGATGTTAGTGGGGGGGTCAGAGGTCAACCTTGAGGTTACTCCCTTGTGGAGTGCCTCAGGGGTCAGTCCTCTCCCCACTGCTATTTAATATCTATATGAAACTGCTGGGTGAGATCATCCAAGCGCATGGGGTGAGGTATCATCAGTACACTGATGATACCCAGCTGTACATCTCCACCTCATGTCCAGTCAATGAAGCAGTGGAAGTGATGTGCCGGTGCCTGGAGGCTGTTGGGGTCTGGATGGGTGTCAACAGACTCAAACTCAACCCGGATAAGACGGAGTGGCTGTGGGTTCTGCCTCTCAAGGACAATTCCATCTGTCTGTCCATAACCCTGGGGGGTGTTCTCAGAGAGGGTTCGCAACTTGGGTGTCCTCCTCGATCCACAGCTCACATTAGAGAACCATCTTTCAGCTGTGGCGAGGGGGGCGTTTGCCCAGGTTCGCCTGGTGCACCAGTTGCGGCCCTATCTAGACCGGGACTCACTGCTCACAGTCACTCATGCCCTCATCACCTCGAGGTTCGACTACTGTAATGCTCTCTACATGGGGCTACCTTTGAAAAGTGTTCGGAAACTTCAGATCGTGCAGAATGCAGCTGCAAGAGCTATCATGGGCGCTCCTAAATATGCCCATGTCACACCAACACTCCGCAGTCTGCATTGGTTGCCGATCAGTTTCCGGTCACAATTCAAAGTGTTGGTTATGACCTATAAAGCCCTTCATGGCACCGGACCAGGATATCTCCGGGACCGCCTTCTGCCGCATGAATCCCAGCGACCAGTTAGGTCCCACAGAGTTGGCCTTCTCCGGGTTCCGTCAACTAAACAATGTCGTTTGGCGGGACCCAGGGGAAGAGCCTGCTCTGTGGCGGCCCCGACCCTTTGGAACCAACTCCCCCCAGATATCAGAGTTGCCCCCACCCTCCTAGCCTTTCGTAAGCTCCTTAAAACCCACCTCTGTTGTCAGGCATGGGGGAATTGATACTTTCCCTCCCCCTAGGCTTATAAAATTTATGCATGGTATGCTAGTATGTATGATTGGTTTTTTAAATTGGGGTTTTAAATTAACTTAAACTTAAATATTAGATTTGTTTACATTATTTATTTATTTATTTATTTATTTATTTATTATTTACTGTTACTGCTGTGAGCCACCCCGAGTCTACATGGGGATACCTTTGAAAAGTGTTCGGAAACTTCAGATCGTGCAGAATGCAGCTGCGAGAGCAATCATGGGCCTCCCAAGGTATGCCCATGTTACACCAACACTCCGTAGTCTGCATTGGTTGCCGATCAATTTCCGGTCACAATTCAAAGTGTTGGCTATGACCTATAAAGCCCTTCATGGCATCGGACCAGAATATCTCCGGGACTGCCTTCTGCCGCATGAATCCCAGCGACCGGTTAGGTCCCACAGAGTTGGTCTTCTCTGGGTCCCTTCTCTCTGGCGGCCCCGACCCTCTGGAACCAGCTCCCCCCATATATCAGAGTTGCCCCCACCCTCCTTGCCTTTCCCAAGCTCCTTAAAACCCACCTCTGTCGTCAGCCTTCCCCCTAGGCTTATAGAATTTATACATGGTACGCTTGTATGTATGAGTGGTTCTTTAAATTGGGTTTTTTTAGATTGTCTTTTAATATTAGATTTGTTTAAATTGTCTTTTTTGATTGTTGTTAGCCGCCCCGAGTCTTCAGAGAGGGGCGGCATACAAATCTAATAAATAAATAAATAAAAAAAATTAAAAAATAAATAAATAAATAAATACAATAAATACAATAAATCTCCGGGGCCAGATGGAATTCCATTTGAATTATATAAGGCCTTACAAGATATTTTAGAATCAACTATGTTAAACTTATTTAATGATATTATGAAGGGAGGAAAGCTGCCAGAATCCTGGAAGCACACTTATATAAGTCTAATACCTAAAAATGAAGTAGATAAGCACCTAATCCAAAACTACAGACCAATTACTCTCCTGAATACGGATTATAAAATTCTAGCTGCAATCATAGCAGAAAGATTAAAACCGGTATTAAATCAAATTATTCATACAGACCAAAGGGGTTTTCTACCCCATAGACAGATTAGAAATAACACTAGAACCATACTAAATACAATTGAATATTACGACTTAAACGTGGAAAAACAAGTAGCCTTAATATTTGTAGATGCGGAGAAAGCCTTTGATAAAGTAATTTGGAAATACCTTATTTTACAATTTACAAAAATGAACTTTGGTGATAAATTAACAGGTTTAATTTGTGCAATATACAGCCATCAAAAAGCCAGGGTGATAGTTAATAGAGAATTGACGGAGGAAATAGAAATAAAGAAAGGTGTAAGACAAGGGTGCCCCTTAGCACCCTTAATTTTTATTACAGCTCTAGAAACACTATTAATTAATATAAAAAATAATCTCAAACCAATGGTGGCTTCAGCTTCCCATTGCTCCACGCCGCTTCGCCCTGCCTGTCATCCTGGCTCAAGCGGGTGGCGGCAGACCGCCTTTGTGTTTTTGGCTGGGGGGGGAGCAGGAGAACCTTCCTAACTCCCTCCCCCCAGCACTTCGCCCAGGACAACAGGCAGGGTGAAGCGGCATGGAGCAAAGGGAGGCTCAAACCGTCAGCAGCTTCAGATTCCCATTGCTCCGCGGGTGGCGGCAGACCGCCTTTGTGTGTTTGGCTGGCGGGGAGCAGGAGAACCTTCCTAACTCCCTCCTCCCAGCACTTGGCCCAGGACAACAGGCAGGGTGAAGCGGTGTGGAGCAAAGGGAGGCTCAAACCGCCGGCGGCTTCAGCTTTCCATTGCTCCACGCCACTTCACCCTGCCTGTCATCCTGGCTCAAGCTGGAGGCGGCAGACCGCCTTTGTGTTTTCAGCTGGGGGGGAGCAGGAGGATCTTCCTAACTCCCTCCCCCCAACGCTTCGCCCAGGACAGCAGGCAGGGTGAAGCAGCGTGGGGCAAAGGGAGGCTCAAACCGCCGGTGGCTTCAGCTTCTCATTGCTCCACGACGCTTCGCCCTGCCTGTCATCCTGGCTCAAGCGGGCGGCGGCACACCACCTTTGTGTTTTTGGCTGGGGGGGAGCAGGAGGACCTTCCTAACTCCCTCCCCCCAGCACTTCGCCCAGGACAATAGGCAGGGCAAAGCAGTGTGGAGCAAAGGGAGGCTCAAACCGCCGCCGGCTTCAGCTTCCCATTGCTCCGCAGGTGGCGGCAGACCTCCTTTGTGTTTTTGGTTGGGGGGGGAGCAGGAGGACCTTCCTAACTCCCTCCCCCCCAATGCTTCGCCCAGGACAACAGGCAGGGTGAAGCAGCATGGAGCAAAGGGAGGCTCAAACCGCCGCCGGCTTCAGCTTCCCATTGCTCCGCAGGTGGCGGCAGACCTCCTTTGTGTTTTTGGTTGGGGGGGGAGCAGGAGGACCTTCCTAACTCCCTCCCCCCCAATGCTTCGCCCAGGACAACAGGCAGGGTGAAGCAGCATGGAGCAAAGGGAGGCTCAAGCCACTGGCAGCCGCAGACCTCCGTTGTGTTTTCAGCTGGGGGGGTGGAGCAGGAGGACCTTCCTGACTCCCTCCCTCCAGTGCTTCACCCAGGATGACATGCATGGCAAATGGGCGGGGACGATCGGGAGGCTGAAGCCTCCTTCGGTGGTGGTGGCCAGCTTCCGGGTTTCTGAGTTTTGGGTTTGCACACATTAATTGCTTTTCCATTGATTCCTATGGGAAACAATGTTTCATCTTACAAACTTTTCACCTTATGAACCTCCTCCAGGCACCAATTAATTTCGTAAGATGAGGTATTACTGTATTATCTTGTATTATCTTATTAGTTAATGTCTCTATTGCTATTACAAATAACATTGGAGATAAAGGGCATCCCTGCTTGGTACCATTTTGAATTTTAATTCTCTGCGTTCTTTGTCCGTTCACTCTTATATATGCTTCATTCCCTTTATAAATCTCTTTTATAATTCCGCAAAATTTGTCCCCCATATTTAATTCCTTACATAATTTATATAAATAGCTACGGTTAACTTTATCAAAAGCTTTATAGACAGCTAATTTCAAAATTCCCAATTTCCTTTTAGTAACAGTAGCATGGTGTATCACATTTATTACATTTCTAATTGGTTCGCTTATCTTCCTACCCTTCATGAACCCATATGGATCCTCTTCAATTATTTTTGGTAAGGTATTTTCGAGTCTATTTGCCAATATCTTCATACTCTTTTATTGATATGAAGGCTACTCCATTTCTATAGAGGGATTCTTGCCCACAGTAATATAATTGAATTAAATTCACCCATTCCCCATTCCTGTCCATTTTAGTTCACTGATTCCTAAGATGTTGATGTCCAACCTGGATGTGGTCAACCTTGTTTGACCACATCCACCTTGCCTTGATTTATGGATCTTAAATTCCAGGTTCCCTGTAAAGAAAAGATCTTTACAGCATCAGACTTTCCTTTTGCTCCCAGATATATCCACAGCTGAATGTTCTTTCAACTTTGGCCCAGACATTCACTCTTTCTGGTGCTACTAGTACCAGCCCTCTGTTCTTCACCAGTAGCATATTGGACATCTTCCAATCTATGGAGCTCATCTTCCAGTGTCTGCCTTTTGGTAATGTCCATGGGGTTTTTATTTCAAAGATACTGAAGTGTGTTGCCATTTGTTTCTCCAGTGGATCACATTTTGTCAGAGCTTTCTGCTGTGACCTGTCCACCTTAGGTGGCCGTACATGGCACAGTTTATAGCTTCATTGAGCTATGCAATCCCCTTCACTATGACAAAGCAGTAATCCATGAAGGGCAAACCTGCTAGTATAATTCCTGGAATTACTTAAGAAGAATAAATAATTAATTTCCCTTAAATAATTCCAGGACTTATACTAATAGGTTTACAATTACAAAAATTATTTGTCATAACAACCTATTGCATGCAAATAAACTAGTCAGTATCACTGTATGCAAATAATATACCTATTGCACGCAAATAAAATAGTATCATTCAAAATAGAAATTTAGATAATTTCTATAAAACTGTGTTATATTTTAATGAGTAAGTCCAGTACATAAAATAACTATAATATAATTAGGATGCATGAATCGTGGTAATTTATTATCATTGGATCTTGTTCTGGAATACTTGCTGTGACCTTGGAACATTCATCTCAGATACTTTTTTATATAGTAAGATATTGCATAAATTCCAATTTTAGACAGAATGGAATGGACTGAGAGGAAAAAAATGGTTTATTCTTTTCTTGTGTAATAATGGTATATGTGAAGTATAGACACCAGTATAAATTTTGATAAAAATGGGGAGTTGGGTCTTAATTTAAATTATTTTTTTAAAAAATCATTCTTTTCTTCATTCCATTTACTAAACAAGGTAATCAATCATAGAGTAGATATGTGCCATGGATCTGCCAAGTAGGAATTGGCAGTGAAACAGACAAGTAAAATGATATGCAGGAACAGGGGCTTTATAGGTTGTCAGTGGCTTGACAAGCAATGATAAAGGACAGTATTATGGTTCCCCTAGTGATAGTTTATAAACAAATTCTCTATTGTAATTATTTCCTGTGTGTCTTTTTTATCTTCATTTAAAGTATAGAGACATTTACAGAAAGAATAGCAAACAGGCAATTCCTTTCTCTGTCCTAATAATTAAGAGGAACTTGGCAGAATGGTCAAAGGTATACTTCATTTAAGGCTACCAACTTCCTTGGCTCATTTTTTAGAATTGTCAACTTTTTCAGAGATATTTCTCAGTCTGGTCTAAAATACTTTAAACAGCTCCAGTAATGCTGTGACAATGAGAATTGCATCTGTTGATTTTCTGTCTCTCATAGAGATAGTGGGGTCATTAGATAAGGGATTGAAAATAAAACTGCTATGATGAACTTGTACTTGGAATACCGTTTCTAGTTTAGTTGCCTCATCTGAAAAAGAATATAATGAAACAGTAAACGGTACAATAGATGAAAATAAAACAGTCAGGAGCTCAAAATTATTTCCTATGTGAAAATACTAGAATTGCTCTACTGGAGAAAAAGGATTGGAAAAAGGATCATGATTGATGATAAAATCATGATTGATAAAAGAAAGTGGCCAGAACATGATTTCCTCCCTTTCTCTAAACATTATGACAAATGGTAATAAGAGGAAGTTGACTGGGAAGAGATTTAAAACAGAAAGAAGAAAGCACTGCCAATTAAGCTATGGATTAAATTGCTAAAGGACACAGTAATGGTCAATAGCTAAGATAACATTAAAAGAGAATAAATTAGTGGAGAGCAGTTCTGTTGAGAGCTGTTACCTCCACATTGGGAGCAATTTCCTTGCAAATGATTTCAGGGAAACAATGGCGGAAGAGTATGCCTCCATCTTCTGCTTACAAGCACTTCAGGAACATCTGGATAGCAACACTGGAAACAAAAGATCGAACTATTAGAGTAGTAGGGCTATACTTATACTTAAAATTGGATGACTACTAACAGAAGTTTGGATGAAACTACATCTGAACACGATTTTTTGTATGACACCCCCCTCCCATCTGTACAGAGTAGGCCAAAAAACAGAAAATAAAAATATTGGTTGATGTTTTGCAATACTTAGTTCAAAAATTTTTAAAAAATATTTACATGATATAAAGAAAATTAAATTGTTTGTAAGCTCAACCTAGATGAAGGTTTATGAGTTCTAAGCCAGGAAGTACCGGTATTTAAAATTAACACAAGACAGATTTCCTACAAGTAGAAAGTTAACAAAAAATTTCTTTATATCCTCCTTTCTTAGGCTTTCCATTTCTGTTTTAGGAAGCCAGAAATTATGGATGCAAAGGTATTCTCAATTAGATGTAAAAGTTGTTTAATCTGAATATATTATTTGAGTAATTAATTAATTAAAACAGGTTACTTATTTATTTATCATTGGCATTTTAATTCTGTTTTATTATATAATGCAGCTGCTAAGCAAACATTAATTTAAACTTTGGGGAAAAAATTCAAGAAACTAATATAAATGAGGCAGGATGCTCTGAAGGCAGTATGAAGAAGAGAGCGTATAAACCAAAGCACAATTTTAAAAATAGCATTACAAAAGGCAAATAAATTTTATTCAAAAATTAACAATATATTACCAAAATAAAATATAACTGGATCAGTAACAATTTCTAAAGAAATATTTTTTTAAAAGGAAATAATTTGGGAACATATAAAATATCTGCTCAGGCTATTTTTACCAAGCAAAGCTACTATGAATATGATAATAAAAATGCGAATATATTGGCCAATAGATTGGAAAAAAAACACCCTACACTTAAAAAAAAACGCCTAGTTCAATTAAAAACAGGGGGGGGGGGGTCATTCCTGCTGGGAGAGCAAACGGGCTGTAACCTGATACCCGGGCTGTGAGAGCTTGCCATTGTGATTGGCTATCAGCATGCAGGACGTCAGACAGCCCTGCACCTTTCCAGAACTGAGAAACCTCTACTGATTACAAGTCCAACCAAGAGATTGGATGACAATTAACCATTGGGTTTTGGTGAGAGTAGTATAAAGATGGTGGAAGCACAGACTAGGTAGCTGTGACAAAACTTTCACTTTGGCATTAATAGTGTTTGTCAGTTCATGCAGGACGAGTAGTAGTAAAGGTACTTGTTACAAGCCAGGGCTGCCTGTGGACTCTGTATTTGTCTACCAGAACCTGACAGTCAATCATTCATTTGTGGTAATCATGCAATTTTGGCGTAAAATTTTGGGGGAGAAAAGTAAAATCACTAAATAAAATAATGCTCCCAAACACCACTCCCAGCGCTCTACTATCGTTGGAGTTCAAGCGACAGCGCAAGATGCCCAGAATCCAATCCACCCGGCACTCACAAAAAAGATTTCCAAACCTCACCCCCATGACCATGCCGTGCAGGAAAAAACCCTAAGTAACCCAAATGACTGTTTCTGATAAGATCTGTGTTATATGCAACATCAACATAAATACACAAGGAGGACTCACAAAATGCCATTCCTGCAAAAAATCTGCTCATCACACCTGCCTCAGCATCAATAAACATGTCGCCACTTTTCTCCAAGACAATCCCTCATTCTACTACTTCTGCCCATCCTGTACTCCCAAACCAAACCCCTTTGACAATTTATCTGATGTAATCTTCATTGCAGTCTCTAAATCCCAACAATCATACACTGAAAGCATGGAACCGCGGATCACCGCCATTGAAAAAACCATCCAAGAACTGATAAATGCTAAAACTCCAAAACAAGTGCCTTGCGCCACCCCGCCACCACCTCTCAACACCCAGTCCAGACCTCCAAAACCTCTATCTCCAAACCCTACTACTGACATCTCCACCCTGGTGCAAGATGCCATGGAACGACAACAAAAACGCCATAACGCCGTACTTTTTGGCCTAGACAACAGGAGCTAACCTCCCTCACCCCAAGCCAGCCAAAAAGAAAAGGAGAGTACTGGTAATTGGAGACTCAATCCTCAGGGGAACTGAGCCTCCCATCTGCAGACCAGACAACCAATCTAGAGAGGTGTGCTGCCTCCCTGGAGCTAAAATCTCTGACATAACTGAAAACCTCACCAAAATACTCAAACCCACGGACTACTACCCACTATTGGTGATTCATGCGGGAATCAACGACACAGGGAAAGACATGAACCAAATTATGAAAGACTATGACCACTTGGGCAACACAATGAGAAAAACAGGTGCTCAGGTTGTTTTTTCTTCCATCCTCCCCATTAGAGGACGACACCCTGCCAGAGAACGCAAAATCCCACAGATAAATCACTGGCTTAAAGGATGGTGTCGCCATAAGAACTTTGGCTTCCTCGACCATGGCCTGCACTATCTCCAAGAAGGGCTTCTAGCAAGCGACGGGCTACACCTCACTAGAGCGGGGAAGAACCTCCTAGGCAACCAACTAGCCCAACTCATCAGGAGGGCTTTAAACTAGCTCTGAGAGGGGAGGGTGACCAAACTATACAACAAAACACTGAACAAAACAACGGGACAAGCCTACAAACAAACCTGAGAATAAAAAATTTCTACCTGCAAACAAACACAAACATCTAAAATGCTTGTACACAAACGCACAAAGCTTGGGAAACAAACAGGATGAACTGGAATTATTAATACACGAGGGCCAATATGATCTAATTGGAATCACAGAAACCTGGTGGGACGAAACACACGCCTGGAACACACAGATAATGGGTTACAACCTCTTCAAGAAGAACAGGTCAAACAAGAAAGGAGGAGGTGTTGCACTATACATCAAAGACCACTACACTGCCACAGAACTACATCCAACCAAAGATGATAACCCCCTAGAAATCATATGGGTCAACATAAAAGAAAAAAGAGCAACACCACAATTGGAGTATACTACAGACCACCCAATCAAACAGACACAATGGACGACCTCTTCACATGCCAACTAACAGACATATGCAACAAACACAGCATGACAATAATGGGGGACTTCAACTACCCAGACATCAACTGGAAAACTAACTCAGCACCAAGTGGAAAGTCTGCCAAATTTCTTTCCAGTCTAGATGACAACTTTCTAACCCAAAAAGTTGAAACAGGAACCAGAGGGAATGCTATATTAGACCTAATACTAACAAACAGAGAAGAAACAATAGAGGGAACAGAAGAAGAAGGGAAACTGGGAGAGAGCGACCATGTCATCCTCAAATTCAACATAGTGCAATCACTAGCTACTATACCCAACACCACTACAGTCCCAGACTTCAGAAAAGCGGACTTTAACAAGCTCAGAGCGAACCTTGAGCAATGCCCCTGGAACGAACTCTTGGAAGGAAAAACCACTCAGGAAGCCTGGGCGATCCTAAAAAACAGCATCATAGACGCCCAAAACAACGCAATCCCCATGAAAAGGAAAAACAGGAAAACCAAAACTAAACCTGCATGGCTAAACAAAGCCCTCGCAGATGACATAAAAGGAAAAAAAGATAAGTACAAACAATGGAAAGAAGGACTCATAACCAAAGCGGAATATCAGCAAACAGCCAGTTCCTGCAAACAAAAAATAAAAACAGCAAAGGCACAATATGAACAACACCTTGCAGCGGAAGTCAAAGACAACAAAAAAAGATTCTTCCAACACATCAACAATAAGAAGAAAATCAAAGAAACAATCATCACACTAAAAAACGAAGAGGGTAGAGAAATCACAGACAGCAATGACCAAGCACAGCTACTCAACGCCTACTTTGCATCAGTCTTCACACAAAAGGGAACCTCCCTCCAACCAATCTGCAATTTAACTGCAACAAACTGCCCCAGAACCGAACTCAACATAGACAAAAGCACAGTGAGGGACTACCTGAGGGAACTCAACAAATACAAAACACCAGGGCCAGACGGACTTCACCCCAAAGTCCTAAAAGAATTGGCAGATACCATAGCGGAACCACTCCTCCTCATCTACCAAATATCCTGGATCACTGGAGACCTACCGGAAGACTGGAAGCGAGCTGACGTAGTCCCCATCCACAAAAAAGGCAAAAAGACCGACCCAGGTAACTACAGACCAATCAGTCTGACCTCTATACCTGGAAAAATACTGGAGAAAATAATAAAAAAAACAACTTACCCACTAACTAGAAACAAACAAGATCATATCCAATAGCCAGCACGGATTCATCAGAAACAAATCATGCCAAACCAATCTCATATCATTTTTCAACACCATAACCAAGTCAGTTGACCAACGCAACTCAGTGGACCTCATATACTTGGACTTCAATAAGGCTTTCGATAAAGTCGACCACAATCTCCTAATCCACAAACTAGAAAAAAATGGAGTAGATTACTACACATGTAGATGGATAAACAGTTGGCTGACCAACCGCACCCAACGAGTTGTCCTCAACGGCACCAAATCCACATGGAAAAAAGTAGACAGTGGAGTACCACAGGGCTCTGTCCTGGGTCCTGTACTCTTTAACATCTTCATCAACGACCTGGACGAGGGAATAAAAGGGGAACTAATAAAATTTGCAGATGACACCAAGCTGGCGGGGGTAGCCAACACCCTTGAGGACAGGCTCAGAGTACAAGAAGACCTAGACAGACTATCACAGTGGGCCCATACCAACAAAATGAGTTTCAACACCGACAAATGCAGAGTCCTCCACCTCGCCAAAAAGAACCCTAGACATACATACAGCCTGGGAGATAACCCACTCAGCAGTAGTGACTGCGAAAGAGATCTTGGAGTCTTGGTGGACAATCAACTAAACATGAGTCAGCAATGTGCAGCAGCAGCCAAAAAAGCCAACTCAATCCTAAGCTGCATCAACAGAGGAATACGCTCCAAGACCAGGGAAGTACTAATACCACTCTACTATGCCCTGGTCAGACCCCACCTGGAGTACTGCATCCAATTTTGGTCACCTCACTACAAAAAAGACATCGAAACTCTGGAGAAGGTGCAAAAAAGAGCAATCAAAATGATTAGGGGACTCGAAACCAAGACTTACGAAGAGAGATTGAGAGAACTGGGCATGGACAGTCTAGAAAAAAGAAGGTCTAGAGGGGACATGATAGCAGTTTACAGATACTTGAGGGGTTGCCACGGTGAGGAGGGGGTCTCTTTATTCCCCAGGGCACCAGAGGGCCGGACGAGGAACAATGGTTGGAAGCTGACCAAGGAGAGATTCAACCTGGAAATAAGGAAGAACTTCCTGACGGTCAGAGCGATCAACCAATGGAACTGCCTGCCAGGGGAGGTGGTGAACTCCCCAACTCTGGACACCTTCAAGAGGAGATTGGACTTCCATTTGGCTGGGGTGCTGTAGGGTTTCCTGCTCAGGCAGGGGATTGGACTCGATGACCTAACGGTCCCTTTCAACTCTATTAATAAATAAAATAAAAATAAATAAAATAAAATAAAATCTATCAAATATTCATAGTATCATCCACAACCATCATCCTCAATCAATCGCCCCTGACGATATCTTAGAGGTTTCTAGAAGCGGCCCTGTACTAAAGTACATGTGCAGAATAGTCTGCAAAAATGAAACTACCAAACAATAGTTCATTAAGACCATGAACTCCATCGCCAGAAATAACGCAAAATACAACAAACTCAGATCCAGACCAGACCTAACACTACTCCAACAAATCCGCTTTCGGGAACTACGGGCTGAACTCTGGAGACGTTGTGACCAAGGTGAAACTAACCTCTACACTGACTACCACTCTGATTGCATCAGGACCAAAACTCATAACCCTCCCTTCATCTCCAAACCCACTGTCCCTCCTCAACCATCCCACATTTCTCCACCCACCATCCCTCATCTACAAACGGACCCCCCCCAGCACTTCAAGCAATGAATAGGATAGCGCGCCTCTTACTACCTCATTTCAATCCAGTTTCAACTCAACTCAATCCAATCTCACCCCTGATCACAAACTCAATCTCAAATGTAAACTAATCAATGCAAGAAGTATTATCAACAAGTTGTCTGAATTCCTCACCCTACTTGACACCAACTTATTTGACTTAATCTTTGTTTGTGAAACATGGCTGAATCCTTCCTATCCTGACTCCTTCATCACACAAAGTAACTACCTGGTCTTCCGGTCTGATCGTGAATCCCGCAGAGGGGGTAGTGTAGCCATATTCTACAAAAGCTCACTCAATCTAAAAAACATTCAAGTTGCACATGATCTTATCCTCCCTGAAAGCCTAGTTTGTGACATTTCCCTCAACACTACACTCCATTTCCTACTGTGCTACAGAGCTCCAAACTACGACATTACCCATGCAACTAAACTAACCTCCCTCCTAACTTGGGCAACCTCCTGCCCCCATCCCATTATCTTCCTTGGTGACCTCAACCTACCACACATCAACTGGTCACTAAATGAATGCTCCACTGAACCTATACATACCATCATCTATAACGCCGTCACCAGCCTAGGACTGGAACAATTAGTATCAAACAACACCAGACTCAACAACTGACTCGACCTCATATTCTGCAACAGCAAAAGTACTATCTATGGACTGCACACAAAAGAACCCTTCTCCAACAGCGACCACAGTACGATCAACTTCAACCTCAACCTACATCATCTAAACACTTACCAGAATAACGTGGCTCCTAAGCAGTGTTCCCTCTAATTTTTGGGGGGAGTGAGCAGAAAAGGACTGGGCGGCATATAAGTATAAATAAATAAATAGATAGATAGATAGATAGATAGATAGATAGATAGATAGATAGATAGATAAAAAAATAAGTGTGGGTGTGCGCTATCACACATGAGCGAGTTCTTGCATCCATAATTCTATCCTTTCTATGTCTCCCTCCGTCTTTCCTCCCTCCCTCTTTCCTTTCTCTCTCTCCCTCCCTCTTTCCTTTCTATCTCTCCCTCCCTCTTTCCTTTCTCTCTCTCCCTCCCTTTCCTCCCTCCCTCTTTCCTTTCTATCTCTCCCTCCCTCTTTCTTTCTATCTCTCCCTCTTTTCTTTCTATCTCTCCCTCCCTCTTTCCTTTCTCCCTCTTTCCTTTCTATCTCTCCCTCCCTTTCCTCCCTCCCTCTTTCCTTTCTATCTCTCCCTCCCTCTTTCCTTTCTCCCTCTTTCCTTTCTCCCTCTTTCCTTTCTATCTCTCCCTCCCTTTCCTCCCTCCCTCTTTCCTTTCTATCTCTCCCTTCCTCCCTCTTTCCTTTCTATCTTTCTCTCCCCCGCCTTTCTCCAACCCCTTCCTTTTCCCTCTCCCTATCTAACTACCCCTCTCCCTCCTTTCTATCTCTCCCTCCCCCTTTCTCTCTCCCTTCCTTCATCTTTCTTTCCCTCTCTCTCCATCCCTCTTCCTTTCTCTCTTCCTTCCTTCCTTTCTTTTTTGCTCTTTCTCTCTCCCTCCTTCCCTCCCTCTATGTCTTTCCCTCTCCCTCCCTCCCCCTCTCTTTCTCTCTCTTGCTTTCTTTCCCTCTCTTTCTCTCTTGCTTTCTTTCTCTCTCATTCTCTCTCCCCTCCTTTTTCTCTCTCTCTCTCTCTCTCTCGTTCACCACACCGGCAACAGAGAGAAAAAGAGAGAGAGAGCCAGAGAGAGAGTGGAGGGCGCCGTTGTCTTCGCCTCCGCCCGGTGGCTCTGCAGCTAAGAGGCAGCAGCCATCCACCCCCTCACCCTCCCAGGCGTCCCCAGCGCCCGGCCACGCACCGCCGTCCGGTAGGCCAGCTGACTTTTCCCTGCTGCCGGAGCCGTTTTCTCTTCATGGCGCAAAGCCACACAGTCCCGGACTTCCGGATCACTCACTTCTCTGGCCAGCAGGCCGGCTGCGCAGGAAAGCATTGCGCTTTTTCAACGCACGGCGTTTTCCTGGGCAGATGGCTTTGCTGACCGGAGAAGCGAGCGATCTGGGAGTCCGGGTCCGGGACTGTGTGGCTTTGCACCATGAAGAGAAAACAGCTCCGGCAGCAGGGAAAAGTTGGCCAGCCTACCGGGAGGCGGAGACGGTGCGTGGCCGGGCGCCGTGTCTTCGCCTCCGCCCGGCAGCTCTACACCTAAGAGGCAGCAGCCATCCACCCCCTCGCCCTCCCAGGCGTCCCCAGCGCCTGGCCACACGCCGCCTCCCTGTAGCCCAGCCGACTTTTCCCTGCTGCCGGAGCCGTTTTCTCTTCATGGTGCAAAGCCACACAGTCCCGGACTCCCGGATTGCTCGCTTCTCCGGCCAGTAGGCCGGCTGCCCAGGAAAGCATTGCACTTTTTCAACACGCGGCGTTTTCCTGGGCAGATGGCTTTGCTGACTGGAGAAGCGAGCGATCCGGGAGTCCGGGTCCGGGACTGTGTGGCTTTGCACCATGAAGTGGAAATGGCTCCGGCAGTAGGTAAAAGTCGGCCAGGCTACCGGGAGGCGGAGCATGGCCGGGCGCCGGGGACGCCTGGGAGGGTGAGGGGGTGGATGGCTGCTGCCATCGCCAGGACGGGCTCGCAGCACACCTGACACGAGGGCCCCCGCAGAGAGGTAATAGGCCCGCTTGTCGCCCCCCCAGCCCTCTTCGTCAGCACCCCCCCACACAGAGGCTTACCTTACCTTGCCCGGCTGGCAGCCAAACAACCGTTTGGCTGCTGAGGGGCGGGGCCAGGCCGGGGAGGAGAAAATCCAGAATTTAAGGGGTGGGGAAGAAAGCGGGCCTGCAATTGGCCGGCTTCTTTCTTTCCTGCCTTTCCTTAAGGAACTGTTGCTGCCCTATGTTGTAGAGCAGCAGCAGTTCTCATTTCAAATTTCAGCGCGGAGGTCGGTCCTCCGCGCTAAATTTGAAATTCCCCGGGCTGAGAGGTAAAAACCTCTGCGCTATAGCGCACGGCGCAGCTTAGAGGGAACTATGCTCCTAAGTACAATTTTAGGAAAGCCAACTATGATCTCATAGATGCCAATCTCTCAATCCTTAACTGGCAATCCTTGTTCTCTAACTGCATCACCACTGATGATCTCTACAATATGTTCTTACTCCAAATCAAAAGGCTTATAGCAGCGTTTCCCAACCGGTGTGCCGCAGCACACTAGTGTGCCGCGAGACATAGTCAGGTGTGCCGCCAAGCTCCTAGGGAAGCTCCAGCTGGGCGGGGCGCTGCCGGTGCCTCCGAGCTCCCACTCACAGCTGTCCCCCAGTTCCTGCCCATTGCTGCGGTTTCTGGCGCTCTCCTGCTGGACCCCAAAGAAGGAAGGCGGGAAAAAGGAGAGCGAGTGGGAGCTCGGAGGCACCGGCAGCGCCCCGCCCAGATGGAGTTTCCTGGCGTCAGCAGCAAGTGTCGTTTGGACCCAGAGGGAGGGCACTGGCAGTGGGAGCGGGAGCGGGCCGGCTGCAGCGGCCCCAGGCGGTCGCGGGGAGATGGGGGCGGCGAGAGGGAGCATCAGCGCCACCCCTCTACGAGCAGCAAGAGCCTCAGCGACGGGGCACGCCGTTTGCCTTTCGGTTCCGTCGCTGAGGCTTTTGCTGCTCGTGGAGGGGAAGGCGCCGATGCCCAAAGCCTCAGCGACGTTTGGCTGCCGGGGGGGTGGGGAGGAGAAAATCCTCCCCCCCCTCCAGGAGCAGCAAAAGCCTAAGTGACGGATCGCGCCGTTTGCCTTTCGGCTCCGTCGCTGAGGCTTTTGCTGCTCGTGGAGGAGGGGTTGGCGGTGCCGATGCCAAATGCTTTCCCTCCGCGGTGGGGGGTGGAGGGCAGCCGCAGTCAGCCCCAGGAGACAAAGAGGGAATGAGAGAAAGGAAAGAGACAGAAAGGGAGGGAGAGAAAGAACAAGTGAGAGATAGAAAGGATAAAGAGAAAGGGAATGAGAGAAAGGAAAGAGAGAGAAAGGGAGGGAGAGAAGGAATGAGGGAAAAGGGAGGAAGAGAGAGAAATGAGAAACATGAGAGAGAAAAGGGGGAAAGACAGGAGAAGTACCCAGAAATGAGACAGTGGTATAAATTTCAGGAGAGATGATTTATGATTGACTGTACAGGTATTTATAAGGGGATGTTACATGGGATTGTATATATGAGGGGGTTATTTATGTATGTATGTGTTTGTTTGTTTGTTTGTTTGTTTGTTTATTTATTAGATTTGTGTCATTTTGGTTGGTGGTGTGCCCCAGAATTTTGTAAATGTAAAAAATGTGCCGCGGCTCAAAAAAGGTTGAAAATCACTGGCTTATAGAACTACATGTGCCACTCACTTCTCCCAGAGGTAAACGAAAAAATAACATACCTGTCTCGATAAAGAAACTACAAACCAAAAAAAAGACCCTCTGGCGTAGAAACAACCCCCCCCCCCCAGTAACCAACTTTAAAGTCCGCTACAAAAGTTTATGCCAATGAATAAAAGCAGAATGCCTCAACTATCACAGCAAACAAAGAGGAAAGCCTCCTTCGCACCAAGTCTAACCAAGTGTTCTATAACTTTGTCAACAACAAACTCAATGACTCCAGACCTATTCCACCACTTGTAGGACCCAATAACAAAGAATACCATGGTGACCCATCCAAAGCCAACCTCTTCAACTCTTTTTTTGGCTCTGTTTTTGTTTACAGCAATGGCTCTTCCCCCATCTTCGCAAATTGCACCTCAAACCCACTAAAAAACATAACCCAAATCATCTTCACTGTAGACCGTGTAGAAAAAGCAATCCGTGACCTCAAACCTTCCCTGTCTGCCGGACCAGACGGTCTCTGTGCATACTTCCTAAGGAAACTTTCTTCTGCTCTTGCTGAACCCCTAAGCATTATCTTCCAAAAATCCTTCAGAACCAGCACGCTCCCCAAGCTGTGGTCAAAAGCAGCAGTCATCCCCATTTTCAAAAATGGGGACCCTTCACTAGTGGACAACTACAGACCAATATCTCTCTGTTACGTCCCTTGTAAAATCATGGAATCAATTATAAATCGATCAATCATCCTCTACTTAGAATCTAATAACCTACTCTCAAACAAATAATTTGGATTCAGAAAGAAATTATCCTGCAACCAACAGCTACTTCACTGCAAAAACATTTGGACTACCCACCTCGACCAAGAAAAATTCATTGATGCAATTTATATAGACTTTTGCGAAGCCTTCGACTCAGTGGTCCACGACAAACTACTCCTAGAACTCAAATCCTATGGCATCTCAGGACCCCTCCACAACTGGATTACTGTATTCCTGTCAAACAGGCAACAAATTGTCAAAATTGGTAGCACCATCTCCACCCCTGTCCCTATCATAAGTGGCGTTCCCCAGGGAAGCGTACTAGGTTCTACTCTCTTCATTCTCTACATCAATGACCTCTGTGACCATATCGAAAGCAACTGTGTTCTTTTTGCTGACAATGTGAAACTTTTCAACACTACTAACAACACACTCACTCTCCAAAAAGACCTGGACTTTGTTTCAGACTGGTCTAACACCTGGCAACTTCAAATATCAACCAACAAATGCTCTAACCTCCACATCGGCAAAAAGAATTCAAACCGCACATACGAACTGAATAAACAATCTCTCACTGCCAACCCACACTCAGTAAAAGACCTTGGAATATTAATATCGAATGACCTAAGTGTTGCCCACTGCAACAATATCACCAAAAAAGCTTCTAGAGTTGTTAACCTGATCCTACGCAGCTTCTGCTCAGGCAATCTCACACTACTCACAAGAGCCTACAAAACTTTTGCCAGACCCATCCTAGACTACTGCTCATCTGTCTGGAACCCATACCACATCTCAGACATCAACACCCTTGAAAATGTCCAAAGATATTTCACCAGAAGATTCAAACTTAATACAAACCGCTCCAAACTTGACTGTAAAAAATATGATTTCAACAATCGAGTTATCGAAGCGTGGAACTCATTGCCAGACTCAATTGTGTCAACCCCTAACCCCCAACATTTCTCCCTTAGACTCTCCACAATTGACCTCTCCAGGTTCCTAAGAGGCCAGTAAGGGGCGTACATAAGTGCACTGGTGTGCCTTTCATCCCCTGTCCAATTGTCTTTCCTTTCTCTCACTTATCATATATATTTTCTTTCTCTCATATATCTTCTCCTCTAAGTTCACTTTACCCTTATATATATTACTACATGTCTATTTTTCTTCCTATGTATTTGTGTATTGGACATATGAATAAATAAAATAAAATAAATAAGTTAGGCTTACTGCATTTATTTACAGACCCAAACCTCATGTTTAAAAATAAAGAACTTATATATATAATCTAAAATAATAGTTCCTGAAATTTGGAAGAATTTAGATAAGGTAACACTTGAAATGTGAATTAAAAGCTTCTTTAGTTGCTATTTTACAGACAAAATTGAACATAATAAGAGATCAAATGTAGGAATCATAATTTTATCAAAGTTGAATGGATGTTTAAAGTTTAGCTTAATAGCAATAACTATAATATTTTACATATAAGAAAAATTTCTACATGCACAGTACTTATTTTTAAAATATTTGTTTTCATTTACTATAACTAATTTTGCTATGCATTTTGCATTTACTTTCATTTTTGTTACCTGATAAGGTTTGTTCAATAAAAACAAATTTTAAAATATAAGAGTTAAAAGTAGGTCTAAAAACCATTTAGCTTAAAAACTAATTAGTCTGACAGCTTTTTTGTTAGTGGTCCCATAATAGTAGAGGTTTTTATAAATTATGCCACCATCAATAAAATCTTTTAAGAGATCTTATTTGAAGTTGATTGTTTTAAAGTAGTGCTGGTGTAAAATTGTTTTAAAAGGTGTGCTTCCCTTTAGACTGTTCTTTAAAATGGTTCCTTTAATTAAAAGGTAATTGATATTTCAGGAACATTTTACATACATTGCCTTGCTGGATTTTGCCTAAAAAAGCTGTCTAGGACTACTTTAATTAGCTGAACAAATTAAACAGGTGTAAGCTTGTTCTTGACTGAGGCGAAGGGGGGAGGGGGGGAGAGAGAACAGGAGGCTCAGCATTCCGTCAGTCGCAGCGCTAGCTGTCAACTTTTCGTTTTAGTGCTGGGGAGGAGCAGAAAAGCTGGCTTGCCTCCTCAGTGCTAAAAAGAAAAGTTGACAGCCAGCGCTGCGACTGACGGAGTCCTGAGCCTCCCGTTCTCTCCCTCTCCTTCGCCTCCCTGTGTTCCTAGGAGAAGTGCTGGTGAGGAACAGAAGGGCTGTCTTGCCTCAATCCCCAGCACTTCTCCTAGGAACATAGGGAGGCAAAGGGGCGAGGGGGAGAGAGAGAACGGGAGGCTCAGCATTCCGTCATTCGCAGCGCTGGCTGGCAACATTTCTTTTTAGCGCTGGGGAGGAGCAGAAGAGCTGGCTTGCCTCCCCAGTGCTAAAAAGAAAAGTTGACAGCCAGCGCTGCGTCTGACAGAATGCTGAGCCTCCCGTTCTCTCCCTCTCCTTGCCCCTTTGCCTCCCTGTGTTCCTAGGAGAAGTGCTGGTGAGGAACAGAAGGGCTGTCTTGCCTCAATCCCCAGCACTTCTCCTAGGAACATAGGGAGGCAAAGAGGCGAGGGGGGGAAGAGAGAACGGGAGGCTCAGCATTCCGTCAGTCGCAGCGCTGGCTGGCAACTTTTCTTTTTAGCGCTGGGGTGGAGCAGAAGAGCTGGCTTGCCTCCCCAGTGCTAAACAGAAAAGTTGACAGCCAGCGCTGCGACTGACGGAGTCCTGAGCTTCCCGTTCTCTTCCTCTCCTCGCCCCTTCTCCTCCCAGTGTTCCTAGAAGAAGTGCTGGGGTTTGAGGCAAGACAGCCAGAGAGGGAGAGAACGGGAGGCTCAGCGTTCCATCAGTCGCAGCGCTGGCTGTCAACTTTTCTTTTTAGCACTGGGGAGGCAAGCCAGCTCTTCTGCTCCTCCCCAGTGCTAAAAAGAAAAGTTGCCAGCCAGCGCTGCGACTGACGGAATGCTGAGCCTCCCATTCTCTCTCCCCCCCTCGCCCCTTCGCCTCCCAGTGTTCCTAGGAGAAGTGCTGGGGATTGAGGCAAGACAGCAGGAGAGGGAGATAACGGGAGACTCGGCATTCCGTCAGTTGCAGCACTGGCTGGCAACTTTTCTTTTTAGCGCTGGGGAGGAGCAGAAGAGCTGGCTTGCCTCCCCAGTGCTAAAAAGAAAAGTTGACAGCCAGCGCTGCGACTGACGGAGTCCTGAGCCTCCCGTTCTCTCCCTCTCCTCGCCCCTTCGCCTCCCAGTGTTCCTAGGAGAAATGCTGGTGAGGAACAGAAGGGCTGTCTTGCCTCAATCCCCAGCACTTCTCCTAGGAACATAGGGAGGCGAAGGGGCGAGGGGGGGGAGAGAGAACGGGAGGCTCAGCATTCCGTCAGTCGCAGCGCTGGCTGGCAACTTTTCTTTTTAGCGCTGGGGTGGAGCAGAAGAGCTGGCTTGCCTCCCCAGTGCTAAACAGAAAAGTTGACAGCCAGCGCTGCGACTGACGGAGTCCTGAGCCTCCCGTTCTCTTCCTCTCCTCGCCCCTTCTCCTCCCAGTGTTCCTAGGAGAAGTGCTGGGGATTGAGGCAAGACAGCCAGAGAGGGAGAGAATGGGAGGCTCAGCGTTCCATCAGTCGCAGCACTGGCTGTCAACTTTTCTTTTTAGCACTGGGGAGGCAAGCCAGCTCTTCTGCTCCTCCCCAGTGCTAAAAAGAAAAGTTGCCAGCCAGCGCTGCGACTGACGGAATGCTGAGCCTCCCGTTCTCTCTCCCCCCCTCGCCCCTTCGCCTCCCAGTGTTCCTAGGAGAAGTGCTGGGGATTGAGGCAAGACAGCCCTTCTGTTCCTCACCAGCACTTCTCCTAGGAACACTGGGAGGCGAAGGGGCGAGGAGAGGGAGAGAATGGGAGGCTCAGGACTCCATCAGTCGCAGCGCTGGCTGGCAACTTTTCTTTTTAGCACTGGGAAGCCCCGCCGCCCGACTGTCACCTTTTAAAACAGCCGGGGGGCTTCTCAGAGGCCTCCCGAACGCCGAACCCGGAAGTTCGGGTTTGGCGTTCGGGTTCAGGAAGCTGCTGGGAAGCCCCCCAGCTGTTTTAAAAGGTGAGAGCCGGGCTGCGGGGCTTCCCAGCAGCCTCCCGAACCCCGAACCTTTGCCGAACCTCCGGGTTCGGGGTTCGGGAGGCTGTTGGGAAGGCCCGCAGTCCGGCTCTCACCTTTTAAAATAGCCGGGGGGCTTCCCAGCAGCCTCCCGAATGCCAAACCCGGAAGTTCAGGTTTGGCATTCGTAAGACGAAAAAAGTTCGTAAGAAGAGGCAAAAATTTTCTGAACCCCGGGTTCATATCTCGGGTTGTTCGTAAAATGAGGGGTTCGTATCTTGAGGTACCACTGTACTATATTTTGTGAAGCATTTGGAAATGTTACACATATAATCATTGGTTACTGAGTTATAAGAGAGTTTTATGGCCATTCAAAAACTGTCAAATCCTATCTCAGCCACATGAATTGCCATTACAGTCAGTCAGGGGTGGGAACGCAGTGGGGTTGCAAAAATGGAGCTCCACCCCAGAACACCCAATTTGTACTGAAAGATGTTGAAACAAAATGCATAAGCCATGCCCACGGTGTGGTAGTAAACATTTTGATAGCCCATAACTGCAGTCAGTATCTTGTCCTTGCCTCATCTGTTTTTTCTTTCTTTCTTGCACAGCAGAAAGATTGCAAAGGAAAGCATTGCAAAAGATTAAGCTGTTTGCTTTCTTACAAAATGAAAGCAATGTGATCATACAGTGGGTGATATTATGCAGACAGCTTACACTACTCTCTTATCCTCTCAAATTTCTCTATTCTGCAGGAGTGAAGAGGGGAGTAGAGTGGGGGGGGGGAGGAAGCAATTTCTGTAAGCAATCTCTTCTTTGCCCAACCCCTTTCTGGTGCCAGCATGATCACACTTCTCTTGATGGATAGAAGAAACAACAGCTTACTCTCTTGAAATATCTTCCTCTCCAATCTCAACTCTATGATGGGGAAAAGGGATCACGAAAAAAAGAGATTGCCTATAGAAATAACTTGGTGGGTTTTTTTCTCTCCTCGCCCCCTAAGAAAAATGCAAGTGGTTTCTGAGACAATTTTTCTTTTGCCTTAATCCACCATCCAGCAGCAGGGAGTGGAGAGGAAGAGATTTCAAAAGAGTACTATAAACTGTATATGCAGCACACCAGAAAATTCTAGTTCCAATCTGCCAGCACTATCACAGCTTTTGATGTGTACAACACAGAAAGCAGGCAAACGTTCCAAAGAGTAAGAGAATGGTTAGGTGGCAAAGAAAAGAAGAAAATGTGAAACTGAGTAGTTTTGTCTCTTTCCTGTCAGAAAACAAAGTTATGGTCATATGGTAATTTAGTAACTGCTTCACCTAGAAGCAGTTTCTGGTTCCAATTAGATAATTAAACGAGGACTACAAGTTTCTTACAAAAAATGCTCGCAGAGAGACATAGACACATCAAAGTAAAAAAAACCTCTACTATCTTTCCCCTTAAAAAGATAAATGCTGAAAAAATATAACTCTAAATTGAACATTATTATTATTATTATTATTATTATTATTATTATTATTATTATTATTATTATTATGTCAGTACAACACAGCAAACGAGATCACTATGCTGGATTTCGTATTTCATCACCAGTCGGGCGCTTCCCAAGCACCTAGGACTGCGTGATGTAGCGGCAAATTATGTTTGCCGATCCCAGTAAAGCGGCCTTTTGCAATTGACAGATGGAGATTTTGTCAATTCCGATGGTTTTCAAATGTCTGCTGAGATCCTTTGGTACTGCGCCCAGAGTGCCAAGTACCACTGGGACCACTTTCACTGCCTTATGCCAGAGTCGTTGAAGCTCGATTTTTAGATATTATTATTATTATTATTATTATTATTATTATTATTATTATTATTATTTAGACTTGTATGCTGCCCCTCTCCTACCCATATAAAAGCATGTTGCAAAAAGAATATGAAATTCATATCTAATGAAAATTATCTGGATTTGGCAGATACGTTTTACTTTCATAAAACAATAGCTGTCTAATTGTGAATTAGATAGCTATTTATTTGAGATACTAAACAAAGTAAGTAGCATCATTCAAAATAGAAAGTACAAAATATCTAAAAATATAAGATAAAAAGTTGACATAGACTATTTCCCACATATGTCCATGAAGATTCTTAGTTATCCAGGTCTGTCCCACAGGTGCTTTCTTAACTTTCTATTCTTTTCTTTGAGTTTCGTTTCTCATCCAAGAATTCAGAATTGAGATTGAGAAGCGAAACATCTTCAAAGGAAAAACAAAAAGTCCAGTTGCCTCTTCAAAAAACACCTTTGGGACTAATTAGACATATATAATGAGTACGCCTCCTCACATTTTGTAAATATTTAAGTATTATTATTTATTCAACTTCTATGCCACCCAATCCTGAAGGACTCAGGGTAACCTAGATAGATTAACACTGTGGGCGCAAACCAACAAAATGATGTTCAATGTTGAGAAAAGCAAAGTCCTTCACCTAGGTAAAAAAAAACAACCCTAGACACACATACAGACTGGGAGAAATCACACTTAACAGCAGTGACTGTGAGAGAGATCTCAGAGTCTTGGTGGATAACCAACTAAATATGAGCCTGCAATGTGCAGCGGCAGCTAAAAAAAACCAACACAATCCTAAATTGCATCAACAGATGCATACACTCCAAGACTAAGGAGGTATTAATACACTCTATAATGTCCTGGTCAGACCTCACCTGGAGGTCTGGAGTATTGCATTCAGTTCTGGTCACACTTCAAAAGAGACATAGAAACTCTGGAAAAGGGGGACATGATAGAAGTCTAAAGGTACTTCAGGGGTTGCCACAGTGAGGAGGGGGCCACACTATTTTCCAGGGCACCAGTGGGCCAGATGAGGAACAATGGATGGAAGCTGACCAACGAGAGATTCAACCTGGAAATAAGGAAGAACTTCCTGACAGTCAGAGCAATCAACCAATGGAACGGCCTGCCAGCAGTGGTGGTGAACGCCCCATGTGGAGATAGAACACTGTCAAGTCTATTACTGGAAAACCATAATAAGACAAGGACATGATATTCTATAGGCACCAGACGTGACAATCCACAAAACCACCTTTTCTAAAAAGACAGACTTCCTCCTTGATCAACCGTTGAGAAAAGAGTTACCCCAAAAGCTGCAGATAGGCAGTGAATAACATGAATCACCCACGAGGCAATCATGAGACCACCCATGCATCAATTGTCCAATGGGACTCTGTAAATATCTCCAATACCCAATGAGATGTAACTTGATGGCTAATGGATGACAATAAAAAAGGGCGCAAGGTTTTGTCCAGGATGAAATGTGCCTTCCCCAACAACATCCATTCTTGCCTCCTGACTCTTGATTGACATCATCTGGTGACCGCCCAACGTGATCCCTGGGGCCCCCTGCTCATTCGGCTGGAATAACCTTCAGGTGCACCCTCAGCAAAGTATTGCTCCCACAAATCATGAGTATGGGGATTGTCAGCTGAGCAGAAGGATCATGCAAAACATATGTACAAAATGTTGGAAAATGCTTCTTTCACCATGAAGGGAAATGAGACAGAAGTAAGTTTAGATGAACTAGAAGGTTTGGTGGCAGAAATTTCCTATCATTCTGTTTGGTTTTCAAAAGCTGGTTCTATAAATCTAAGATAGAATCAGGATAGGAATAGACCTTTACACACATGCAAGCACATCTATGCATCATTTACTGTTATGGCAAAAATGCAAAAAAGCTATAGAAAGAATGGAGAGACAAAAATTCAAGGCACAAAAGTTTCAATTGGTCTCTTTGCTTTCCGAGGGAAATGAATTTCTTTTTCCTCCCCCGCCCTTTCAGCTAACTTTGCCTGCTACCAACTTGCCGGTAATTTCTAGCTCCCAAGATAAAAGAACTAATTTTAATTCAGAGGTGAATGCAGTTTGCACTAGAATTTAAAGAGAATCAGCAAAATGCAAATCTCACAGGAGAAAACGTAGCATAAATTTTCCTCTTTCTTTCATACCAAATCTGCAAATACCCTCACTTGAATCTTTTCCAGTGGTAAAAAATACTGGTCTGATTCAAAAAATGCAAAAGGAAGAATTAGAAAGAGATCAGGGTTTTGATCTTGATCAAGAAAATGATGAGACTTCCATTGACGCAGTTAATGTAAAAAATGCATCAAGTACCTTTAAGGAATTTCAAGAATAATGATAAGCCAGCAGAAACTTTTGCAAGCAAACAACAGGAATTTAAAGGGACATATAACTACAGTCACACCTCGTCTTACGAATCTAATTGGTTCCAGGTGGAGGTTCGTAAGACGAAAGGTTCGTAAGACGAAACATTGTTTCCCATAGGAAACAATGTAAAGTCAATTAATCCGTGCAACCAACCCCCCCCCCCGCAAAAAACAGCGTTCGGCGACTGCTGGGAAGCCGCGCGGCTATTTTAAAAGGTGACAGCCGGGCTGGGGGGCTTCCCAGCAACCTCCCGAACCCCAAACCTGGAAGTTCGGCAAAAGTTCGGGGTTCGGGAGGTTGCTGGGAAGCCCCCCAGGCCGGCTGTCACCTTTTAAAACAGCCGCGCGGCTTCCCAGCAGCTTCCCGAAGCCGAACGCCAAACCCGAACTTCCGCGTTCAGTGACTGCTGGGAAGCCACGTGGCTGTTTCAAAAGGTGACAGCCGGCCTGGGGGGATTCCCAGCAACCTCCCGAACCCCGAACCCAGAAGTTCGGCAAAAGTTCGGGGTTCGGGGGGGTGCTGGGAAGCCCCCCAGCCCAGCTGTGACCTTTTAAAACAGCCGCGCGGCTTCCCAGCTGTCTCCCGAAGCCGAACGCCAAACCCGAACTTCCGCGTTCGGCGTTCGGAGACAGCTAGGAAGCTGCACGGCTGTTTTAAAAGGTCACAGCTGGGCTGGGGGGCTTCCCAGCAACCTCCAGAACCGAACCCGGGGTTCAGAAAAATTTTGCCTCTTCTTACGAACTTTTTTCGAGTTACGAACCGGCGTTCAGGAGGCTGCTGGGAAGCCCCGCCGCCCAGCTGTCACCTTTTAAAACAGCCATGCGGCTTCCCAGCAGTCTCCGAACGCCGGTTCGTAACTCGAAAAAATTTCATAAGAAGAGGCAAAATTTTTCTGAACCCCGGGTTCGTATCACGAGTTGTTCGTAAGACGAGGGGTTCGTATCTTGAGGTACCACTGTATTTCATTAATTGCTTGCAAGATGTTCTAAAGCCTCAGATTGACCAAAAAGCACAAATTGCATTTGCTAAAGAAAAGGCTGATTTTGAGTGCAAGGAAAATAACATAGGCAAGAATCCTACAATGATTAAAGTCTATCCTACTTATCAAGATAATTTGTCAATTACAGGCAGGATGCAAGATGAGAAAACCCAAGAAAAGTTTCACAACAGAAACATTGTAAGGAAGAATGCAAAGCTCTTGCCAGAAAAAATGATCCTCAGAAAAGTTTCATATTTGAAGTCACCTAAAACTTTATTCCAAATGAGTAACAATTAATGATGGATAGTTTGCAAAAAAGACTTTTACTATACCTTTAGTGTGACAGGAAGAGAGAAAATTTGCTTTCCCAGTAGTTTTAAAATAAAACTTATCAGGAAGTTCTAGCCATGTGGAGTCTTTGTTAAAGAGGCTTAGTTACAATGGAAAAATACCCATGATTGACACAAAGGCTTACTCAATATAAATTTACATACTCTTTACCATGTCATTTACTTAAGCATTTGAATGACTTGCATTAATCCTTACACTAAAAGCTTTTCCTAGCATTTTAACTAAGATTGGAAATTTCATTCTCAAATGGATAAAAGTTTAAACAAGCGAAGAAAAAAATTCATTCATTAAAAACAAAATTGCAGAAAATCATTAATTGGGTAGATTCATTTTCTTTCTTAATTAAACCATTTGCTTAACTAAAAGCAATCATTCCATCTCAATTTTTCTGGAAGCTTCTCAAGTGAGTTTGGAGTTGCAGATCTAAAAATGTTTGTGACTTTTACATGTAATTCTGTTTCTTTCTTTTTCTCATAAAAATGTCTCATAAATTTCAAAAAGCAAGGTCTTAAACTATTATCTCATATATTTAAGAATTGGATTGCTGTGTTTGCAAAGAATGTGTCTTCTAGATATTTTTCATCAAAATACTTATGCTTAGATTCAAGCTTTAGTGAAGCTCTGCAGCATTCATGAGCAATTACTAAAGTTGGCTAGGATTTTCTTTAAAACTTTTTTCTTATTTCCAAATCTAAATCTCAAAACAGTCTTGATTTTTTAAAATAGCCTTGGAAGATTTTGTAGGAGAAACTACTTTTCATATTCTCAAAGATTCTCTAATTTTTAATATCTTTTACAGCTTTACAATTGAATAACTTACAAATCATTTATAAATTTAGAAAAATGTGTTTACCATTTTCACAAAGGAATGCTGACTGAGTGCTTTTAGAATGTCTCCTCTTTGGAATGAGGAACTTATTTAGCATTACAAAAGAGTTGGAAGAAAACCTCCATTACAAAGAGAGCTTGGACTGAACCCTAAAGGTCATCTAGCTCAACCCGTAAAAAAGCTATATTATTTTAGAGAAATAATCATCCAACTTCTTAAAAAACCTCCAGTGTTGGAACATTTTCAACTTCTGGGAATAAACTCTTTCATTGATTAATTGCTCTAACTGTTGGAAACATTTCTTGATTGTAGGTTGCTACTCTCTTCCATTAGTTGCTATCCATTACTTCTTGTTTTATCCTCAGATCTTTTGAAAAGCTTTTTTCTCTCTCTCTTTGTGGCAACCCCCAGAGACATCAAAAGACAGATCTGTCTCTCCCTAGGTTTTATTTTCATTAACATTTAAATTTAAAAAGATATAGTCAGTTTCTGCAACCATTCTTTATATGTTTCAGCCAGTTTAATTATTTTTGTTGCTCTTTCTTTGCATTTTTTCTAAAGTCTCAACATTGCAGCAGAGGCGGAGTAACGACACGGACACCAGAGCTGGATTTAAACTGGGTCATTTTTATTAATTAAATTTGCATAATTTATTCAAATAAATTAGCATAAATTAGCATAAATTAACTATGGCCCTAACAAGGACCCGCAGGATCAAACAATTGCTTCCAGGGCGGGAAATGACGTCAGAAAAACTTCCGGAGAAACTTATGGGCGTAGCTCCATGCTGATCCAGGTGAGGGGCCACGCCCTCACCTGAGTCACTGCCATGCACCTGCATGTGGGAGGTCCCGCCTTCTAACTCCTACAAGGGGAAGGAAATGGGCGGGACCCAAAGACAGGTTCCCCCCAATTGCTCAGGTCGCTCAAACCACAAGCCTTTGGAGAGAACCTGTCAATCATCCCCAAAGATGCCCAACGGAGAACACGCATTTGCTAAACCACCACCCAGTTTTCCGCCCCTAACTTGCCACGGAGTGGGGGTCAGATCTCTATCTTGGCCCCCCGACTCCCCCCTCTAACTGCACCAGCTCGCGCAGTGACCGCTGCAGGTACTGTAAGAAGATGGTGTTCCCCAATCTGACAGGTGAACACCGTCAGCCCGGTAAAGCCATGGCTGATCTACGGTGATGTGGGGATGGGCAACCACTACCCCACCCAACTCTCTGACCAGCCTACCCACAGCCTTAGTCACCTTTCCTGACCCTGTGAGTGGCCCTAAGGGAAATGGCGTCCCCAAACGATCCTCAGGAGGATCTCGGACCAAACCACTCGCGTGGTTGGCCAAGCTTTGTGAAGAATACGCAAGTCTTCGCGGGCTTGGCAAAGCAGTGCCAGACCCCACACACACACAGGTCATTGCCACTGAGTGCAAGACCGATCACCTGGGCACGACACTTCTTGTGCCGCCCTCCCAGGAGCGGCAGGAGAGAACCCTTCTCTTCCAGGCCTTTTCTCCCCATCCTGACGATGCTTGACCCACCAGACCCAAAGACAGCCAGGTCCCCACGGCGGTTCTTGCTGCAGATCGGCCAGCCCAAAAGACCGCTGTTGCCACACAGCAACGCCGTCGGTCTCACCCTGGTGGGACTATCTAGAAGAAGGCAGAGAAAGGCTCCCTAGCTTGACCTCCTATCCTATTACTGTACTGGCTGTTCATAACCCAAATAGGCCGCAGACCGCCAGCGGCCAATCTCCCGGATCCTCTGACCCGGGAAACCAGATGCTGCTGCACTAGTTGCAGCGCCGGTACGGAATGAATGCGTTCATAGCCGGCAGGGTCAATGCCCATCCTGACTAGAGACCTAGTCACTAAAACCGAAAATTGATAGCGGGTCAGAAGGGTACCGTCCTGGTTCTTAAAAAGGTACCCTTGCCCCACTCCCCTAAGACTACAGAAATTAGACAGAGCCGCCACCGGGCACACAGACTGATCGGCGGCAGCCGTAAACTCTATCCTAACACCTACATAACTGATCAGTTTTGGACTGTCTCACCAATAGAGAGACACCCCTGTCGCTAAAATGCAAGTCGGAAAAACTGGCACGGAGAGACCTGTCAGCCTGGGAGGAGGCCAAAGCCTCGCTGACTCGAAGGGCCCCGAAAAACATGACACAGGCCGCCGCCTGAAAGAGGCGGGCCTCGTACAGAGAGGCGCACAGGCTGTTCCAAGCTCGGTTAATGAGCGACAGCTGCTGTATCGTTAATGCCTGCCTGCCATCCACTGGGGTCCCCGGTCGCTCCCTCACCCAGCCTTCCAGCATCTTCCAAATGCGGAAATCACAAGAAAGGTCCAAAAAACCACCAGTCTTAGATAAAAAGGCGAGGTCTGCCAACCTGGACCTAATAGTCTTAACTGAAAGGCCACGCTGCCTAAGCTGCACGCAGTACTCCATAAGGTGATCCACTGGGAATGGCCAAATGTGAGGGTAGCCCCTGGCTTGCCCAAAATCCCAAAACTCCTTTCCTGCGTGCTGATATGCCCTCAAGGTGCTTGGTGCCACCGAGAGGGCCATGGTGTTGTATCCTGTAATGGCTACCTTGTATCTCTGTAAATAGTTTGTTCCTTGCTAAAGCGCTGTCTGAGCTGGAAATCAGGAAGTCGCTCCTGATTGGCTCAGACGCGCCCTGCTCTTGCTTTGGCGGGAACCGCAAATGTATAAAAGAAGCAGTTTCTCCCAAGCAGAGCAGACGGTACTCGCTGAAAGTCACTTGCCTATGCTGAGCTGAATAAAAGTACCGTTCTAACCAACCCTGCCTCTGGGTTTACTTCACTGGCGATGACGGACGAAAGAAACTACGCGTGCAACATGAACAATCTCCAAATCGGCCGGGCTCCTGAGTTCTTCGACCCAGAAAAGACTTCCTGGGACGACTACCTAGCCAGCTTCGAGATCTTCCTTGAGGCAGCAGGAATACGGGACGCCGACGCCGATCGAAGACGGGCCATTTTCCTAAATTACTTCGGTCCAGAAATCCGTGCCCTCGCCCAGACTCTCACCGACCCGCTGCTGGCAAGATCCGTCGCTTGGGACGTCCTACAAGACAAGCTCGCGAGCCATTTCAGGCCAACAAAACCAGCCATGGTTTTCCGGCACCAGTTCTCGAGAATGGCTCAGCGCGAAGCGGAATCAATCAACCAATTTGCAACGCGACTTCGAACGGTGCTTGCGAAATGCAAGTTTGACAACCCGGAAGCTCGCCTCACCGATGCCTTAGTCTTTGGCATGAGAAACACCGCGGTCAGGAATAAACTCCTCACCGAAGACGAACCGACCCTACAAACAGTGATTAAGCTAGCGCAAACCGCAGAGGTCGCCGACGCCACTGCTAAAGAGCTGATAGATCACGAAAAGAAAGAAGTCATCGCCAAGATAGACTCCACGTTCTCCCGCGCCGAGGACCCAGATGACCGCAGCCCACCAGCTCGCAACGAGGACAGCTGTTTCCTGCTGCAAGACCAGCCGAGACAACACAGACTTCCTCACCCTGCCACCCCCTGCGCCGGCTGCCGAGGAAACCATCAGCGCCAACGTTGCCCCTTCCGGGACGCCATATGCCGCCGCTGCAACCGACGGGGCCACATCGCCGAAGCCTGCAGAGCATCAGCACCGGAGGAAACCTTCTCCACACCGCGCCACCAACGACCCCAGAATCAAACACCGCAACCGCGAGAAAACGGACCTTTTCGTTTTTCGAGCCGTAAGAACTACTCAGCCGCTAACCACAACTACTCAAGAGGTAACACTCAATTTTTCGTGAATACCACGGCAACAGAAAATGGGGGCAAGATTGTTATTTCTTTACTTTTAAATAACAAGCCATGTTCTATGGAACTTGACACGGGGTCTAAATACACCATTATGCCGTGGGAAAAGCTTAAATTGTACATGCCTAGCCTGTCTAAATCTGAGCTATTGCAAACCTTGTTGGTAATTAGAGATTTTCAAGGGGGGGATAATCTCTGTTCTGGGCAAAGTGAATGTACCTATCGTATTTAAGAATGTTAAATGTACCCTACCCATGATTGTTGTTACAGGGGCTAAACACTCTCTCCTGGGGTTGGCTTGGATGGAACCTTTGGGAATTGAAATTTCTGGTATTTGCAATGTTAACTGTGATAGCATGCCTAACTTTTTACAAGAGTTCCCTGAAGTGTTTAGCCCCACCTTGGGGTCGTATGAAGGGCCCCTTATCTCGTTTTCCATCGATCCCAAGGTCCCACCTGTCCGGCTCAAACCTCGCAGGGTACCCCTTCCGCTACTCCCCAAACTTGACCTGCAGCTGGATAAGCTCATAAGCCAGGGCATTCTAGTTCCTGTGGAGCAGGGACCATGGGAAACACCCATAGTCACCCCTCTAAAACCGGATGGCTCCTTAAGAGTTTGCGCTGACTATAAATCTACGCTAAATAAGGCCCTCCAACACCACCCTTACCCCATTCCAGTGGTACAACAACTCCTGCACTCCCTGGGGGAAGGGAAAAGGTTTGCAAAGATCGACCTCGCCCAGGCTTATCAGCAACTGCCGGTCGATGAAGCGACAGCAAATGCGCAAACGATTGTGACTCACAGGGGTGCCTTTAAATGCACCAGATTACAGTTTGGAGTAAGCATTGCCCCAGGGATATTCCAAAGCATAATGGAAAGATTGTTATCAGGGATTAAAGGGGCCATTCCCTATTTTGATGACATCTTAATTGCAGGGGAAAACCAAGAACAGCTCAACAAAAGGATTAGGGAAGTACTCCAGAGACTTCAAGACAAAGGGTTGAGAATTAAGCCTGATAAATGCGTATGGGGAACCAACAGTGTAGAATTCCTAGGGTACAAAAATTGACAAGGAAGGTATCCACCCCACCACTGAGAAACTGAGAGCTATTAGAGAAGCCCCAGAGCCACAAAATAAGACTGAATTGCAAGCCTTTTTAGGCCTTCTTAACTTTTACTCCGTTTTTTTAAAACAGAAGGCAACAGCAGCAGAGCCTCTACACTGTTTGCTACAGAAAGAAACCCCTTGGACATGGGGGAGAACTGAACACGAAGCCTTTGTACAAATAAAACAATTATTGACCTCTAAAAGTGTGGTAGTCCAGTATAGTACTTCGCTACCTATCAGGCTTACGTGCGACGCCTCCCCGTACGGCATGGGAGGAGTCTTGGCTCACGTTTTGCCTAACAAAACAGAGGCCCCAATTGCTTTCTTTTCCAGAACGATGACCAATACTGAAAGGAACTATAGCCAGCTAGATAAAGAGGCTCTAGCTCTAGTGGCAGGAGTAAAAAAGTTTCATAATTACCTTTTTGGGAGGAGTTTCGAATTGGTTACCGACCACAAGCCCTTATTAGGCCTTTTAGCCCCCAACAAGCCTACTCCTCCATTTATGTCCCCAAGATTAATCAGATGGGCCCTTTTCCTCTCAGGATACCAGTACGAGCTCATCCATAAAGGGGGTAAAACCATCAATCACGCAGATGGCCTCAGTAGGTGCCCCATGGCAGAGTTAGTGGAGGACCCTGCCCCTTCTGCGGATGTGTTAATGATAGAGCTCGAAGACAACCCACTAACTACTGCAAGGGAGGTGGCTGCACATACGCAGCAAGACCCAATCCTAAAACAGGTGGTTAACTATGTACTAAAAGGATGGCAATATGACTCTGTAAAACCTGAATTGTGTGACTTCAAAACCAAAAGACTTGAATTGTCATATGTAAAAGATTGTCTATTGTGGGGGGATAGAGTAATCGTTCCTAAAAGCCTAAGAGAAAAGGTACTTGAAATGTTACATGTGGGCCATCCTGGGATTGTCAGGATGAAAGGCCTAGCTAGAGGGCATTTATGGTGGCCAGGTTTGGATGCTGATATTGAAAATTGGGTAGCCAAATGTGACCCATGCCAAGAATCACGGCCTAACCCCCCCAAAACAACTCCAGCAGAGTGGGAGCAACCTGCAGGGCCTTGGTCATGGGTCCATATTGATTTTGCAGGGCCAGTGGGGTCACAATATTTCCTAATAGTGGTTGATGCATTTTCCAAATGGGTGGAAATCATAGCAATGAACAACATAACCACAAGTGCCACCATCAAGGTTTTGCGCAGACTGTTCGCTACCCATGGTTGTCCCGATATCCTAGTGTCTGACAATGGGCCTCAATTAACGGCCAGGCAGTTTGAATTATTTTTAGATAACCTAGGGGTCAGACATGCACTCATCTCACCTTACTCGCCCTGGGCTAATGGGTTGGCGGAACGTTATGTTCGCGTGGCTAAGGAAGCATTACGCAGGTCAGGCCCAGGAGATGTACAACAGAATTTGGACCAGTTCTTGTTAACCCAGCACATTACCCCAAACTCTCACACGCACGTGAGTCCTGCTGAGTTACTAATGGGAAGGAAATTAAGGTCCCCACTGGATAGGTTACACCCAAGGTTTTGTACTAATGACCCAATATATGTGAACCCGGAAAGACAAATGTATTTGGGACAAAATGTATTTGTAAAGAATTTTGATGGAGGTGTAAATTGGATGAAAGGAATTGTTGTTAAACAGACTGCTCCAAAAACATATTTGGTGAAACTGGAGGATGGTCGAATGTGGAAACGGCACATTGATCACATTCGGAAACGCATGGGAAACCCCCTGGAGCAAACCGCTGACAAAAACTCTCCCATTCCAGCAGACTGTAACTCGCAACCCGATTTACTAGACATTCAAATGGACTTATCGGGTCAGGGGGAATCCTCCAGCAACGCCGAACCATCGTCCTCCTCCGAAGCCATCGTCGTACCGGCCAGGCCGAATCAACCGGCCGGAGCCCCGACTAGGCCCTAGCCGCGCCGGGGGAGCAACAGCGAGCCAACCTCCACCGCCGATAGCGAGGACGCAACTGAACTGCGCAGGTCGGAGCGAGCCTCACGGCGACCCAACAGATTGGACGACTTCATCACATGGCTTTCGTGATGGTTGCATCCATCTAAGGAGGGAGGGGTGTTGTATCCTGTAATGGCTACCTTGTATCTCTGTAAATAGTTTGTTCCTTGCTAAAGCGCTGTCTGAGCTGGAAATCAGGAAGTCACTCCTGATTGGCTCAGACGCGCCCTGCTCTTGCTTTGGCGGGAACCGCAAATATATAAAAGAAGCGGTTTCTCCCAAGCAGAGCAGACGGTACTCGCTGAAAGTCACTTACCTATGCTGAGCTGAATAAAAGTACCGTTCTAACCAACCCTGCCTCTGGGTTTACTTCACATGGCCCTGTTGGCTTCAGTCCCCCACTGCTCGAGAGCCCCCCAGGCTCCAAAGGTGGTCAGGGAAGGCTTCCGGTGACACACGAGCCCACGGAGCCAGGGTCCGAAACCTGGACAACTGACCATGGGACAAGGCGTCAGCGATCCCATTGTCTAGACCAGGGACGTGCCAAGCCAGAAACAGGGCATTTAGGGACAACGACCTGTGCACGAAATGGCGGGCAAGCCGCATGACCCAGTCATTTTTAGAGGACAGGGCATTCACAACGTGGACTACAGCCAGGTTGTCGCACCAAAAGTGCACAGTTTTGTCCCTAAACTGCTCTCCCCACAGCTCTAAAGCTACTATCAGTGGGAAGAGCTCCAGGAAGGTCAAATCCTTGACCAACGGGGAGGCCCTCCATTCCGGAGGCCACATGTAATGGCCCATTGTTCGCCTAAGATAACCCCGAACCCACAGGTCCCCGCAGCGTCCGAGCATAACTGCAATTCTGCTTCCAAAAGAAGCCCGTGCCTCCAAAAGGACAGACCATTGAAGTGGGCCAGAAAACCCCACCATACACGCAGGTCATTCTTTGACCCCAGCGCTCAGGCGGGTATGATGATGGGGCAAGCGTAGTCCCTTCATTGCAGTATATATACTCTCCGGTAAAAAGCCCTGCCGGGGGCAATTACCCGGCAGGCAAAGTTAAGAAGCCCGGTGAGTTCCTGCAGCTGATGAAGGATTACCTTCCGACTACCTAAAACTATGTCAAGCTTGCTCTAGATCTTGAGCAGCTTGTCTAGGGGCAATCTGCAAGATTGCTCTCCCGAGTCCAATTCAATACCCAGAAAAGTAATCCTGGTGGTGGGGCCCTCAGTCTTCTCCGGGGCCAAAGGGACCCCCAATCGAGTGCAAAGGGCTTCGAAGGCCCGCATCAGGGCAGAACATTGCTCTGAATGCACAGGCCCCGCCAACAGGAAGTCATCGAGGAAGTGAATGACCGAACCCAGACCAGTGCGCCTCCTGAGCGCCCACTCTAAGAAGGTGCTAAAGCTCTCGAACAGGGAGCAAGCTATAGAGCACCCCACTGGTACTGCTCTATCCCCGTAAAAGCCACCTTCGAAGTGGAAGCCCAGGAGCTCAAAATCGTCTGGGTGTAGGGGAAGGAGCCGGAATACCGACTTGATGTCGCATTTACCTATAAGGGCTCCTACCCCACACTTCCTTACCATGGCTACCGCCGTGACAACAGACGCATAACGGACCGAACAAAGCTCATCAGGAATGAAATCATTCACTGATTCTCCCCTCGGGAAGGACGGGTGGTGAATCAATCTAAATTCACCACTAACCTTCTTAGGAACCACCCCCAGGGGGGGACCCCGAAGAGTTGGCGAGGGTGAGCATGGGAAGGACCCAGTACCCTGCCCTCAGCCATCTCTTCCTGGGAACGATGTCTTCATGCCCCACAACCGATCTAAGGTTGTCAGACATGAAGGCTCCTGAACCCAAACAACTCCTCCAGAAACTCCCAGCCTAACTGGGCTGGGCCCATTTTCCCCAGCAGGCGGGGGCCGTTTAACCGGCCCTGCACCATCCTTCCTATCCTTACCCCCTTCGGGCTTGATACAAGTGCTGGTGCCGTGGTAGCCCCCACAGTTCTCACAAGCGTGTCTTTATTTGCAGAAGGGACGAAAACACCCTCCCTAGGCCGCAAACTCATGACACATAGGGGCAGCTTTCACTGCCCCTCCCCCTACAGCCTAAGCCGCCGGCGACGCCACCGGCTCGTCCTCCATACATGTGACCACCACCCGTGCGGTCCCCTCCCCAAGCCCGGGACATGTGGGTTGCGTTAAGCCATAACTCAGGGACAACCACATCCCAAGGGAGCGTGCGCTCAAATGCCGCCCGCATCCTAAAGGCCTCATCGTAGTGGCGCCATGCCGTGCCCTTGTAGTCAAAACGAGCACGGGCAATCAGGTCAATATATCTGTACATAGAGGGAGCCCGAGCTGGCTCCCTCTGGGTCACCACTGAAGCGTATGTCAGGTATGCATACAGCCATGAGCGGAAGCACCTGCTAACCCTTTACCTTCACCTCCTCTTCCTTCCCCTTTTTTGGAACTTCCTTGCTGAGGAGGGAGAACAAATCTACTTACCCCCCTCTCCAAATACGTTCCCTGACAGTGGGATGGAGGTGACTACTCAAAGGCGTGGAGGGTAACCCCCACGGGATGGCAGATGCTCCCACAGCGGCCAAAGGGTCTAAGACCATGGGAGTCCCTACTGTTGCCTCCCCCGACCCCGTCGATGGCATCGAAGCCGCCGAAAGGGCCAGTGCCACTGCAGTAGCAGTGGGGGAAGCCCACACCTGACTACAGGTGATGGCTGAATTACCCCTTAAGTTGACCCCACTCCCAAAACCCGGTGACCCAAAGGCCTGACCAGTCAGAGGGAGGAGTGGTGAAAGTGTTGGGTGTGGTGCAATCTCACCTGCCCCCAAAGGGATAGAAGCCATCAAAGAGAACCCATCTCCTAATGAGCCAGGTGTCACTGTCATCTGCCCGGTCTGGGCTGCTGGTTCACCAGGTGGTCCGCCAAAGGCTGCTGGGGCTGATGGAATGGTGCCACCTGGCCTGTACACCGACCTCCAGTGAGCATCCAGGTCATCCAGCCTCTCGATGATCCTGGACCAAGAATGAGCAGGAATGTTAGATTTGTTAACAGGGGGACCCCTTCCTCTGCCCCCCTCCTGACCCCTGCTTGAGGGTCCTCTTGAACCAAGCGGACCCTGACTGAAGGCCTCAAGGCCCTCCTGGGCCGAGCCCTAGACTCTACTGGTGGTGCAGAAGGCTTCTGCCTTTTTGTAGCCATCAGAGTCAAATGAGTATCAAAGTGCAGTTAAGTTAAGGGAGACTAGTCCTTACTGGGACTTGAACCTGCAACCTTTGCCTTGTAAGGCAGAGAATTAACCTCTAGGCTATTGAGACTAAATGGGAATGATCCTCTGTATCCCAGCAAACTTGGATGGGAAGTGAAAGGTTCACCCCTTAGGCCCCCAGGCCTGAAGGCTCAAACGCCTCGGTAGGCCCGCTAGGCCGCACCCCCTGGACCTAAGCCACCCCACAGGTACTGCCAAAAAACCACCCCTGGAGAAAGGCCCCTGCCCAGGAAGATTCCACCCTTGATCCCAAGGGAAACCTCAAAGGGGTCTCCGCCCCCGGACTCCAAACCAGAAAGGCCTCCGATGAGGCCTAGGAAGCCAAAATGGTTAACGCCACGAGGCAGCCTAAAATGGCTGCCAAAGAAGCGAAGCCCAGCCGGGTGTTCACTTTGCAAGCTGTCCAGGGCGAAAAGGAGGCCCTGGAGCCTGCTCAGCCCTTTTATAGGGCTGGCAGGCTCTGCCCAGGACAGCATTATCGGGTAGGCCAAAGCCACCCGAAATTGGCCGAGATCTCGTGAAATCTCGCGAGATCTTGGCCTTCCAAGATGGCGGCGGTGCCGAGGGCCATGTCTCCCTGGCCCTGCTGCAAAACAGGCCAGGGATGAAGTCACCAGCAGGTATTCTTTTTACATCATGGTAACAAAAAATGAATGAAGTTTTACTGGTGTTCAGCTATTTTCTTCTAAAAACTATTAAATCATGTCTATCAGTAAGTTAATAATTTTCATGGACCGGATGGTAAATCCTATAAACTTTTCTTCACAAAGAATCTCCAGGAACCCAGACTTCTATGTTGATTGTATTAATTGATGTTTTATCTTGTAGACATTCTTTGCTGAGTTAAATTTAAAGCCATCATTTTAAAAGTCTTACTCAAGTCTTGTATTTCTCTATAAAAAGCACTGGACAATGTGTGACATTTTTAATTTTTATAGAGATTTATCTATATTATCATTGTCAGGCCCACCATCAGGAATTTTGGGGTCCCATACAGCCTAAGTGTCTGCCCCCCCCGGGCCATTTTAAAACTACTGCCCCCCAAATCCCGTGTCATGCCCACCATGGCCACACACCCTGGGCAAGCCCTCCCCTGGCCCTCTGAGGTCAAACACAGCCCTGATGTGGCCCTCAATGAAATTGAGTTTGACACCCCTGGCCTAGAGGCTAAATCCTATGAACAAGGGCTTAGAGAATGAGTATGTTTAGCTCAATAAATAGAAAACTGAGGGGGAATATAATAGTAGTTTCCCAATCCTTAAAGGGCTGCCACAGAGCAGATGGCATCTATTTATTCTCCATGCCACCTGAAGGTAGTACAAGAAGCAATGGGCGGAACCTCACCAAGAAGAAATGCAATCTGGAAATAAGGAAAAACTTGGGACTGGGCGGCATAGAAATAAAAAGTAAATAAATAAATAAATAAATCCCTTCTTTTTTATTAAAAGAAATTAATAGAAACATAGAAACATAGAAGACTGATGGCAGAAAAAGACCTCATGGTCCATCTAGTCTGCCATTATACTATTTCCTGTATTTTATCTTAGGATGGATATATGTTTATCCCAGGCATGTTTAAATTCAGTTACTGTGGATTTACCAACCACGTCTGCTGGAAGTTTGTTCCAAGCATCTACTACTCTTTCAGTGAAATAATGTTTTCTCAGGTTGCTTTTGATCGTTCCCCCAACTAACTTCAGATTGTGTCCCCTTGTCCTTGTGTTCACTTTCCTATTAAAAACACTTCTCTCCTGGACCTTATTTAACCCTTTAACATATTTAAATGTTTCGATCATGTCCCCCCTTTTCCTTCTGTCCTCCAGACTTTACAGATTGAGTTCATGAAGTCTTTCCTGATACGTTTTATGCTTAAGACCTTCCACCATTCTTGTAGCCCGTCTTTGGACCCTTTCAATTTTGTCAATAATAATTTAAAAAAACCAAAATCCATTACTATTAAAACTAAAACAACCAGCAAAACTATTAATAAAAACAGGTGAGGGCTGGGTTTTTTTCTCTGTTATTAATTAAGTGCTTTTACCATATGATTTAAATCAAGAATCACTTCTCTCTCTGTTTCTCTCTCTTTTCTGTCATTCTCTGCCTCAATCATTTTCTCATTTCTCTTTTTTTCTCCCCTTTTTTCTATCATTTCTCTCTCTTCCTTCCACTCTTCTCTCTCTCTCTCTCTCTTTCTTCCTCTCTCATCTTTCTTTCTTTCTCTTTCTCTCTCTTGCTTTCTTTCTCTTTCTCTTACTCTCTTCCTTCCTCTCTCATCTCTTTCTTTCTTTCTTTCTCTATCTTGCTTTCTTCCTCTCTCTCACTCTCTTCCTTCCTCTCATTTCTCTCTCTCTCTTTCTTCCCCCCTCTCTCTTTCTCTATCTTGCTTTCTTCCTCTCTCTGACTCTCTTCCTTCCTCTCTCATCTCTCTCTCTCTCTCTTTCTCTCTCTCTCTTTCTCTATCTTGCTTTCTTCCTCTCTCTCTTCCTTCCTCTCTCATCTCTTACTATCTTTCTCTCTCTCTTTCTCTCTCTTGCTTTCTCCCTCTCTCCCTCTTCCTTTCTCCCTCTCTCCCTCTTCCTTCCTCTCTCATCTCTCTCTCTTTTCTTTCTCTCTCTTTCTCTATCTCTCCCCCTTTCTCTCTCTCTCTTTTTCTCACTTTCCCTCTCTTGTTTTCTTTCTCTCTCTCTCTTGCTTTCTCTCTCACACTCTTTCTCTCTCTCGTTCTCTTTCTCTTGCTATCTCTTTCTCTCCCCCTATTTCTCTCTCTCTCTCTCTCTCACTCTCTCTCTCTCACTTTCTCTCTATCTTGTTCTGTCATTGCTCTCACTCTCTCTCATTCTCCGGAGGCTGGCGAAAGTAATTTTCAATTACTTTCAATTGTAATTTTCAATTACAATCAACCTATCTCTCCTTCCTTCCTTTCCCCCCTCCCTCTTTTCCTTTCCTTCCTTCCCTTCCCCTTTCTCCTTCTTTCCCTTCTTCCTTCATTCCAACCAACCTATCTCTTCTTCCTGTTTCCTTCTCCTCCCTCTTCCCCTTCCTTCCCCTCCGTCTTTCCCTTCCTTCCCTCCCTATTTTTCCTTCCTTCCTTCCCTTCTGTGTCCTCCCGGCCCTCTCTTCCCCTCCCCTCCCCTCCCTTTCCCCGACGAGGGCAGCCCGTAGAGTCACACCCATCCCGGGCCAAGCTACAAGAGCCGCAGCCGGGCGGGGAGCACCCCACTCACTTCGTTCCCGCGACAGGGCTCGGTCGGGAGCCCGCCGGTCAGGGCTCGGTCGCCGCCACCAGGAATCCAGGAAACCGGGGTCAGGGGTCTCTGGGGTGTCGCACCGGGACGGCGCCTGGAATGTCGGGCGCGCGGGCTGACGTGCGCTCTCCCCATCCCCTGCTGCCAGCCCAACCCGGAAAATTCAAAGTAAGAAAAACCTTCGCTCTTACTTTGAATGCTCCGGGCAGGCTAACAGGGAGATGGAGAGAGCGCGGTGGCCCCCGCTGTGAGAATGCCTGCAGGGAAGAGAGGCGGAGAGGACGGGCGGACGAGGGCAGCGGCGAGTAGCCACGGGGGCGCGAGAGGTCTAGAGGCGTGGGGGGGGGCGGGGGCGGCTGCGGCTTCATGCGCGCCCTTGGAAAATGGTGCGCGGGGGGGCCTTTTGGGGCACGCTGGCGCACACATGCAAAGCCTACAACTTGCGCTTGTGTTAAATTTTGTTTCTTTCCTAAGCAGCCTTCTGTGTAAAAACGAGTCATTCCCAAATGGATTTTTTTACACAGAAGGCTGCTTAGGAAAGAAACAAAATTTAACACAAGCGCAAGTTGCAACCGCCACCCCGAAGGGGCTCCTACCTTCGCCACATGCTTTATTCTGGGACTGGAGGACCGCGCTGCCAAAGGCTCCGTTGGGGCTTCGAGTCCTGCCTCGCGAGGGCCAGCGGGCCCGCCTTTTTCGTTGGTGAGGCAGGCAGCCGGCAAGAGAGGGCTGGTACTGCGCATGTGCGACGGCGGGCAAAACCGGGGGCCCCTCATGGCCGGGCCCGGTACACCAATCCCAGTAGTACCACCCTATCGGCGGCCCTGATCATTGTTGCTATTATTTTATAACTTTTATACATTGCATTGTGCAAAACATTTTATTTGAGTATCTCTCGTTACATTTTTAAACTGATACTATTTTCTTTTGGATCCAAACATTTATTTTGGTTGATTATGTATTTGTGTATTTTTTCTCTCTCAGACAATAGCAAAACCCATTTAAACATTTGTAATATTTTGACTCATCTTTATGTTTTATTTTCATTGTTAACTTATCCATTTTGGATAAGACATTATTTTTCTATCAAGTTTTCTTCAATTGGCATATTTTTACATCTACATGGTTTTATAGAAGTAAATCTCCATTGCTGATATTACATGTAAGATTAAATATGTTTGACATTTTTTATATTTTCATGCTTCATATTTTCACATTTTTCATATTTTCATATTTTGTATATTTTCATATTTTTCTTATTTTTCTTATTTTATGATTTATGGCAAATGGATGTCACTTAAGAAATCCACTTAATCTTTCAACCAATAAAAATATTTTCATGTTACAGTTAATAAATTTTTAAATTACATATGGGCCACATCTAAAACAGGCGAAGCTGCTAATCAGGAATCATTGTATCTGCATCTTTGCATTTAATGGGTTTATCCTTCTACCCTTAACACTCATAATGGCTCAAGCCATTCTTTTGCTGATTTTTGTCAACCATACCTGAACTACTATTGTTGTAAAAGCTTGCTTCATACAAACATAAACAAAAAGGAGGAAAGGCCCTCAGGTAAGCAAGCATGGTTAAGTGAAGTTTTATTCACTTTTAATCAAAATATATTTCTGAGCTTCCTTCTTAGCGCCTTCCAAGTTTTCCTGCGACTGCAGCACCCTGCCCGGCTGGAGCTTCCCTGGCGGCTGCAGCAGGTGAGCTTTGGTGCCTGGTGGGAGGGTAGCTGCAGCGGAAGGGCGGCGTGCAGCAGGATGGTGATGGCGGCGGCGGCAGCAGCCGCAGCAGGTAGTAGCCGTGGGGCAGCGGCAGAGTGGTCAGCTGTGAGGCGGAGCTCCAGAACAGAGGGACAGGCGGCGGCGGCTGGACATGCTAGAATTGTGTGGCTGGCACTTGCCTACCGCCGTCGGTGCCTCTGTTCCGAAGCTCCGCCTCACAGCTGACGACCTTGCCACCACCGCACGGCTACTACCCGCTGCGGCTGCTGAGAGAAAGAGAGAGGGAGAGAGGGGGAGAGAAAGAGATAGCAAGAGAGGGAGAGGGAGAAAGAGAGAGGGAAAGAGGGGGGAGAGAAAGAGAGAGGGAGGGAGAGAAAGAGATAGCAAGAGAGGGAGAGAGGGAGAGAGAGAAAGAGAGAGGGAGAGGGGGAGAGAGGAGAGAGAAAGAGATAGCAAGAGAGGGAGACAGAGAAAGAGAGAGGGAGAGGGGGAGAGAGAAAGAGATAGCAAGAGATAGCAAGAGAGGGAGAGAGGGGGGAGAGAAAGAGATAGCAAAAGAGAGAAAGAGAGGGAGAGAGGGGGGAGAGAAAGAGATAGCAGGAGAGGGAGAGAGAGAAAGAGAGAGGGAGAAAGAGGGGGAAGGAGGGTGAGGGAAAGACATAGAGGGAGGGAAGGAGGGAGAGAGAAGGAGGGCAAAAAAGAGAGGAAGGAAGGGAGAAACAAAGAGATGGAGAGAGGGGGAAAGAAAGAGGAAGGAAGGGAGAGAGAGAAAGAGGGAGAGAGAGAGAAATAGAGCGAAAGGGAGGAAGAGAGAGATTTTTTTTGTCCAAACTTTTTTTTTAGCCCCCCCCCCCGCTCAATGTTCACCAGGATTTTGTAAATGTGAATAATGTGCCGCGGCTCAAAAAAGGTTGGGAAACACTGGCTTAGACCATTGATCTATTATCAAGCTCTACTGGATAAAAACTGATCAGTACCTATATCATTAACAACCTGGGAAAGGATTTTTGTAGTTGTGCTTAATTGTTTCAGGTCTGTCTGGATTCCAGTTTGTTGTGAGAAAACATATAAGATGGCATCACATCAAAGGAGGCTGCAAAACCTGAATTTCTGAATTCTGAATTTCTGATTCTGAATTTCTCCCTGAATCTTCAAATTACTCAGCAGGACAGGAATCAGGCTCCTTCCACCAAAATGACTTGGGGAAAAGTGCTATCTAATCAATCCAAACAGCTGATGAAGAAACAAGACTTGGAAGACAGCTCTGAATAACTTTTTATAAGCTGCTTGCTTAAATGCTGATTCTTTTTATATTTTGTATCCTAATTTTCATGTATATTTTGTCTAGTTATTGCTATCTCTAAGCAAGGATTGTGAAACACAAACACCTTTATCACAAATGTTAAGAATGTATCTGTGATGTTAAACTCTATTGAATGTTGGATTTATATGAATATCCCAACACACATTCTATCACTATTGTAATGTTACCTTTGCTCTTACCAACCATGTGACTAGAAACAACACCTTTTTAAAAGTACTTTGCATGAATTTTTACATAGCCTTTCTAGCTACATGTGCAATTGTCAAATTACTGGTTGTCCAGTGATTTTTGGATGTTCCAAAAGATTGACCCTAAACCCCTTTACTTTATGTAATTACATTGCTTCAATGGCCAAACGAATGCAAAGCACAGATTCCCTTTTTGCATTCACATTGCTATGTTTACATTTCTAATTCTGAAGCAGACTCAACTCATACTATGGAACCAATGGAACAAATGATGTCTAACAGTCTGATAACTTCTAATTCTGTGCCTTCTCCTTGAGAATGGCTCTAGACTTTTCGTGGATCAAACAATTTGTTCTGATAATCTTATTGTTATTGTTCTTTTAATCTGCTGTTGTTGTGTTCATTGCTTACCAAATTTAATTTCCAAATTACGACTCCATAAGCATCCATCTCGGGAAGAGGTGTTGTATGCTTACAAATTACTTAAAAACAAAGAATAAAAAGGAAAGGGGGCAGTGTGGAGACAGAATACTGTCAAGTCTATCGTTGGCAAACCACAATAAGACAAGGACGTGATATTCTGTAGACACCAGACATGACAATCCACAAAACCACCTTTTCTAAAAAGACAGACTTCCTCCTTGATCAACCCTTGAGAATAGAGTTACCCCAAAAGCTGCACATAGGCAGTGAATAACATGAATCACCCATGAGGCAATCATAAGACCACCCATGCATCAATTGTCCAATGGGACTCTGTAAATATCTCCATACCCAATGAGATTTAATTTGATGGCTAATGGATGACAATAAAAAAGGGCGCAAGGTTTTGTCCAGGAGGAGATGTGCTTTCCCCAACAACATGCATTCTTGCCTCCTGCCTCTTGATTGACATCACCCCATCTCTGGATGTTTTCAAGAGGAGATTGGACTGCCACCTAGCTGGACAGGTGTAGGATTTCCTGCTTGGGCAGGGGGTTGGACTAGATCAGTATTTCCCAACCTTGGCAATTTGGAGATATCTGGACTTCAACTCTCAGAATTCCCCAGCCAGCAAATGCTGGTTGGGGAATTCTGAGAGTTGAAGTCCAGATATCTTCAAGTTGCCAAGGTTGGGAAACACTGGACTAGATGACCTGCAAGGTCCCTTTCAACTCAAATAATAAATAGATATTATTTATTTATTATTACTCTCCCTGATGGGGAAAATATTTGAAATTAAATACCTTTTTCAAGTTGCGCCAATAAATTTGAACAAATCTTTCTTTGAAAATTTGCACAGAGAAATCCAGAAATTTATCTGGTTGAAAGAAAAAGGCCAGAATGAAATTAAAAAATCTTCAAGATCACAGAAATAGAGGTGGTCTAGAACTTCCCAATTTTCAATTATATCACCTAGCAGCAATTTTGACTATGTTAAGAGAATGGGTGATTCTCAAGAATACAAGACTCCTAAAACTCGAGGGTTTTGACCTTCCATCTAGAAGGCACTCATTCTTAATGATGGACTCCCAAAAAGTACATAATTATTTTAAACATCACTATCTACGTAAAACTTTGATAACAATTTGGCCTTTCCCACAGGCTCTTTATATTTTATGTTTGGTATGTATGTGTTGTTTGGTTTTTAAATATGATAGGGTTTTATATGCTTCGCTATAATATTGTTTTTATTATTGTTGTGAGCCACCCCGAGTCTTCGGAGAGGGGCAGCATACAAATCTAATAAATTATTATTATTATTATTATTATTATTATTATTATTATTATTATTATTGGCAAACTATAAAAAAATTACTACCATTCCATACCCAAATGGATAGCCCCCAACGAACTAATTACATACCCCAACCTTTTTTCATATTCTAGATCTCTAACATATCAACAACTATTAGATGAAAACAACGCTCTGTTAACAAGACAACAACTACAAGATATTGGGATAAATTTGGACTGGTTTACTTACTCACAAATCAATTTTAAATACAATGATCATAAAAAAAGACTTGGTTTTCAAAAAAACCTACAATAGACTTAATTCTCTTTGGACCAAAGGTAAAAATGATATCTAAACTATACAATTATTTATTAGCCCAAGATAACTGTGAAGAACAAGTTAAAGGCTGCATGATTGCTTGGTGTCAGAATTTTGGTTACACGATCAACCTAGCAGAATGGGAGAAAATATGGACCACCAACTATAAAATGACATTAGCAATGTCTTACAAAGAAAATCAACTAAAAATGTTTTACTGATGGCATCTACCTCTGGCGAGATTATCAAAAATGTTTTCGAATTTATCTTCCAAATGTTGGAAGTGTAAAGCAAAACCAGGGACATTTTACCGCCTATGGTGGACTTGTACCCATGCCAAAAAATTCTGGAAGAACATTAAAGCACTAATGGACCAAGTCATATCGATCGATGTAACATTAAAACCAAAATTATTTTTATTAGGAATATTTAGACCAAAATTCACACGTCAAGAAAAATATCTCATGTTACAGATTTTAGGAGCCGCCAGAATTACATATACACAAACTTGGAAGCAGGCAACGACCCCCTTGACCTTAACAGTTATTACTAAAATTATGGAATGTGCCGAGATGACCAAAATTACTATGGAAATTCAAGACAAAAAAGAATCTGATTTTTATAAAATATGGGACAAGTGGTATCAATGGATTGCAGCAAAAAGATACCAATCCTTTATCTATTAATGATTAGTAAACTCACCCCATCTTTGACCATTCTAAACAAAAACATTATATACTATTATAAGTAGTCCAAACATCGACAATAACCAATTTGACTTTAAAGATAAAATATTTGTAACATAATTTTTTTTACTTCTCTAACTACTCTTAACCGAATTTATTTTTATACTAACTTTTTATATTTCTCTCTGTCATCTACACCTAGTACTCCAACGTACTATTATGTTGCACACCCTACAGACATCTGCGAACATGCAGACTTTCTTTATCCCTCTTCTTTCTTTCTATACCTGTTTCTTTCTATTCTATATCCTTTTTTGACTTCTCAATTTCCTTTCTTTTTTTCCTTGTTTTTAGGGTCTATTATAACGGTGTTATACTTACTATTAGCTAACTATTACTTAATATACATCATATATATTATATGCATATATTATATGTCTGTTGTAAATACAGCATGTATCTATTGTCACGAAATGTAACTCTTCTCCTATAATTTATAATTCTTCATATATTATAGAATTGTTTACACAATGATGCAACCACATGTTTATCACCTTTATCTTTTTGGCCCATACCCATACCCCTCCCCTCTTATCCCTATCTTTTTAAAATGTGAAACTTAATAAACTATTTTTTCAAAAAAATAGATAGATAGATAGATAGATAGATAGATAGATAGATAGATAGATAGATAGATAGATAGATAGATAGATAGATAGATCTGTTCATGTGACACCCTGAAGAAATGACACTTGGATACAATATAAAGTAGTGAGTGATAGCACATTTACACTGTTGTACAAGCTGTAAACTAAATACTTTATATTTACATCAAGTGTCATTTTTTAGTGTTGTCACATGAAAATATATATTTAAATATTTACAAAATGTGAGGGGATGTACTCCCCTCTGTGACATACTATATGTACTGTTTGAGGATTAGAAAACATTACACAATAATGTGTGCCAATTTGAGTTATTGAAGTGTATACTGTATTATTCGGAATGTAAGGCGCACCTGAGTATAGGACGCAGCTTAGTTTCGGGGAGGAAAACAAGGAAAAAAGGCCTCTGCTGTTAGCAATTTGCCAAACAGAAAACAGCAGATGATATACACTGTTTCCTATGTATTTCTGTGCATGTGTGCCTGACCCATAGAAATTGCAAAGAATTGGAAAAATGTACATTATGGCAGTATATTAATCCCAGAAAGTTTTTTAAAATGTTTTTTAAATGTTATCATACTAACTCTGCCCAATTATTTAAATAGATCTACTCCAAACATGACTATTTATTTATTTATTTGTTCATTTGTCCAATACATAAATACATAGGAAGAAAATAGACATGTGATAATATAAAAGAGGGTGAAGGTGAACTTAGAGGAGAGGATATATGAAAGGAAGAGAATATATAAGATAGGTGAAAGAAAGGAAAGACAATTGGACAGGGGACGAAAGGCACACCAGTGCACTTATGTACGCCCCTTACTGGCCTCTTAGGAACCTGGAGAGGTCAATCATGGAGAGTCTAAGGGAGAAGTGTTGGGGGTTAGGGGTTGACACAATTGAGTCCGGTAGTGAGTTCCAAGCTCCGATAACTCGATTGTCAGGATTTAATTCAGCTGCCTTATCTTAATACTAATACTTAATACTTAAACAGTAAATTTCAGATTATACTGATGCCATACCGGCAGAATGGTACGTAATAACAAATAACATGTTAGAAATTTTTAATGAAAGTAGAATGAATGGCAAAATTCCCAAATCGTGGTCAGAATCTTTAATAACTTTAATCCATAAATCAGGAACTGGTAAGGAAAAGATAAAGAATTATAGACCTATATCATTATTAAATGTAGATTATAAAATATTTACTTCTATTTATGCAGATAGACTTAAAAAGGTTTTGAATGAGAAAATACATCAAGATCAAAATGGGTTCTTACCAGGTAGACAAATTAAAAATAATCTTAGAACAATTATTAATGCATTAGAATATTATGAACACCATTTTGGAAAGCCAGTATCGTTAATGTTCCTCGATGCCATAAAAGCCTTTGACAATGTAAATTGGATTTTTATAAAAATGCAACTAAATAAAATGAGATTTGGTACAAAATTTGTAAATTTGATTGACGCAATATATTCAAAACAATTGACAAAAATTATATTAAATAATGAGCAACTAGAAACATTTGAAATATTCAAAAGAGTTCAACAAGGCTGTCCGATTTCACCTTTATTGTTTATTTTATCCTTGGAAGTTTTATTGATAAAAATAAGAGCTCCTCGCTGCTGCTGCGCTACCAAGCAGATCAGCTGCTGGGTGGCCGAAGGAACCTTCCCTGGGTCTTCCCGGCCGCCCACGCAAAGGGGAAACCCCGGCTCCTCGCTGATGCCTGCCGCTTGCCCGCCCGCCAGCAAGAGGGGGAAGACCCAGGGAAGGTTCCTTCGGCCACCCAGCAGCTGATCTGCTCGGCGCAGCAGCAGCGAGCAGATGAAGATCGGGGTTTCCCAGCCGCCCACGCAAAGGGGAAACCCCGGCTCCTCGCTGATGCCCCCGCTCGCCCGCCCGCCGCCCGCCGCCCGCCAGCAAGAGGGGGAGAGATAGAGAAAGAGAGAGAAGGAAAGAAAGAGATGAGAGAGGGAGGAAGAGAGTGTGAGAGAGGAAGAAGCAAGATAGAGAAAGAGAGAGAGAAAGAAAGATGAGAAAGGGAGGAAGAGAGTGACGTCATCGGGTGGAAAAATCGCGATATAGCGTTTCGCGAAGATCGAGATCGCGAAACTCAAGGGATCACTGTACATCCAGATCCAGTCTAGATTCCAAAGAGATAGTAAGGTATACGTCTTTAATAAGAGTAAAGGCAACTTATTAATTACAAACCAGACTAAATTAATAGGGAAAGCATATAAATATATTATTGGACATCAAAATATAGACATAAAAGGATAATATGATAAGCTGGTGTAAAAATATAGGTAGAGAAATTGATATAGATACATGGGAAAATGTCTGGATCTCAAATTGGAAAATGACAAAGTCAGTTTCATTAAAAGAAAATCAAGTCAAGATGTTCTATAGGTGGCATCTCCCACTGAGTAGAATAGCAAAAAAGTTCCCGAATATGTCCCCATTATGTTGGAAATGTAAGAAAGAAATAGGTTCCTATTATCATCAATGGTGGATGTGTAGTAAAGTTAAGCTTTATTGGAAAATGATAGAAAGAATAATAAAAGAAAGAGTAATGCAAGAGATAGATACCGCCCCCCCCCCCCCCGGAATTTTACCTATTGGGTATAATTAGACAGAAATATAAGAAAGAAATTTTACATTTAGTTATTCATATTTTGACAGCAGCCAGGATAGCATATGCGCAAAATTGGAAAGAGGAAGAGGTTATTAAGAAAATATTAGATTGCGCTGAAATGGATATTATGACAAGACAGTTAAAAGACCAAGAGGAATCAGAATTTTATGTGATTTGGAATAAAGTGTATATATGGATAAATAAGAAGTAAAAGTAAAACTTATGTGAGAAATGTAGAAGTATGGTTATGACTTAAATTTTGTGTTCTATTTAGTTTATACAGTGATCTCTCGATTATCGCGAGGGTTCCGTTCCAAGACAACTCGCGATAATTGATTTTTCGCGATATAGCGGTGCGGAAGTAAAAACACCATCTGTGCATGCGCGCCCTTTTTTCCATGGCCGCGCATGTGCAGATGGTGGAGCCGGGGAGCGACGAAAGTTTGGAAGCCGACAGGTTGCTTTCAATGTTGGCTGCCCCCGCCCCCCCAGCACCCGCTCGTCCGCCGTTCGCCGCTCGCCCGCCTGCCCGGCCGCTCACTCACTCGCCGCTCTCCCGTTCGCTCGGCCAGCCGCTGCCCGGCTGGGGAGGTGGATTCGCCGCCCCCACCAGCCCGATCTCTCTCCGGTGGCTGGGGAGGTGGATTCGCCGCCCCCACCATCCCGATCTCTCTCCGGTGGCTGGGGAGGTGGATTCGCCACCCCCACCAATCCGATCTCTCTCCGGTGGCTGGGAAGGTGGATTCGCCGCCCCCACTAGCCCGATCTCCCTCCGGTGGCTGCCGCCCCCACCAGCCCGATCTGGGGAGGTGGATTCGCCGCTCCTCGCCGCCTTCGCCTCGCTTTGCCTCAGCTGCTGCCCGCTGCCTTCATCTTCTCCCCAAACTCCTCCTTCCCTGCCAAAGCAGCCACCGCAGTCGAGCGCGTGAGTGATGCAGGGAAGCCCAATGTCGCTGGGAGGGGAATCCAAGCCAGTGGCTGGGGACGCGGATCCACTGCCCTCGCAGCCCGATCTCCCTCTGTGTGGGGGGGGGTCCCGACGAACCGACGATCGGGGGCTGTCCGTCCCTGTTGGGTGGTGCAGGGCAGGCACAGGGAGGGAGGGAGAGAAAGGAAAGAGAGAGAAGGACCGTTGAACTTACCTGAAAGGTCTTCTCGATGCACTGCAAGGAGAGTCCAAGATGGGTAATTCTACAGTCTGATTGGTCGGGACTGAGTTTAATTTAAATATTAGACAGGCACCGCCCCCTTAGCCCTCCAGTCTAAAAGAAACGAAGGAGCAGTAAAGCCAACAAACATTTATTGAAACATTCAAGGTAACTAGAAATATAATAAAAACAAGCACAACCTTCCCACAGTAACCCCGGTCCCGAATTCGGGCGGGTTTGGACTCTCCTTGCAGTGCATCGAGAAGACCGTTCAGGTAAGTTCAACGGTCCTTCTCCAATGCACTTGCAAGGAGAGTCCAAGATGGGATATACCCAAGATATTAACCAAGGGAGGGAGAAGGTCGGACCGGGGGCTCTGAAAAGGAACACACCCGCTGTAATACCCTCCTCCCAAAAGCTGCTTCCACGGAAGCAAAGGAGTCAATTCGATAATGTCTGACAAATGTGGACGGAGCTGCCCAAGTGGCCACCCTACAAATGTCCTCTAGTGAAGCCTGAGTCCTCCAGGCCGCTGTAGTGGCCGTACTGCATGTAGAATGTCCAGTAAGTCCCTGTGGTATAGGGGACCCCTCAGTCCGGTAAGCCTCCTTGATGCATTCACACAACCAGCGGCTTATAGTCCTAGAGGAGACTTTGGTGCCCAAGGTTCTAGCTGCAAAGGACACGAATAAAGCCTCCGATATCCTGAATTCCTGAGTCCTGCGGATATAAATTTTCAAGGCTCGTCTCACATCGAGCTTATGCCACCGCAGCTCCGAAGGGTGAGTCCCCTGGGCACAGAAGTCCGGTAGCACTATCTCCTGTGCCCTGTGGAAGGTAGAGTTGATTTTCGGAAGAAAGACTGGGTCCAGTCTCAAGACCACTCTGTGAAACCTGCAGAGGTCCTCTCTGGTGGAGAAAGCTGCAATCTCAGAGACCCGCCTGGCAGATGTGATCGCCACCAAGAATGCAGTCTTGAGAGTCAATATTCTGAGTGGTACCTGGCGAAACGGCTCGAATGGAGGACCAGTTAAAGCCTGTAACACCAAAGACAAATCCCAGGAAGGGAACCGATGTACAGGAGGAGGCCTGATGTTGGCGGCCCCCTTCAGGAAGTCCCTGATCCAAGGATGTCTGGTGAGGGGGCGGTAACTGTCTCCTCCTAGTATCGTGGATAAAGCGGCCACATGCCGGCGCAACGTGTTTGGCGCGAGACCTTTATCCAAGCCCGCCTGAAGAAAGCCTAAGACTATGAGAGGGGAGGCCTTTTGTGGATCCACCTCCCGCTCCTCACAGAACTTGCAAAAGGAAGCCCAGGTCGCTTGGTAAATTCTTCTTGTCGAAGGTCTGCGAGCAGCCTGAATTGTGTCGATGACCGTGTCTGGCAAGTTTTGGCATCTCAGATTTTGCCGCTCAATCGCCACACGGTCAGCTGCCACCACTGAGGCTCTGGATGTGATATCGAGCCCTGGGAAAGGGAGATCCGACGATCCGGGATCCTCCAGTGGGGTGACACTGACAGTTGCATCAAATCCGCAAACCAAATGCGGCGAGGCCAGTAAGGGGCCAGCAACAGTACCTCTGCTCATTGCTCCAGAATCTTCCGCATTACCCTGGGAATGATGGAGATTGGTGGAAATGCGTACAGAAGTCCTGGTGGCCACTGTAGCCGAAGAGCATCTACCCCCTCCGCACCCGGCGTCGGGAAGCAGGAGAAGAAACGTGGGAGCTGAGAGTTGCTTCGAGTAGCAAACAGGTCCAAGACTGGCCTCCCAAACCTGCGAACAATGTCCAGAAAAACTGCGGGATCCAGCTGCCACTCCCCTGGGTCCAAGGTCTCCCGGCTCAGCCAGTCCGCGCACACATTCTCCACCCCCGAGATGTGCTCCGCCGACAGGGAAGCCAGATTGGTCTCCGCCCACCTGAGCAGGGACTCCGACTCCCTCATCAGTCGTCGAGACCGTGTCCCCCCCTGTCTGTTGATGTGAGACCGGGTAGCGACGTTGTCGGTCCGAACTAGGACATGCTGATCTTTTACCAGGTCTGCGAAACTGAGGAGAGCCAAGGAAACCGCCTTCAACTCCAGAAAATTGATGTTGACATCCCTCAGGTCTGATGGTTCCCAAAGGCCCTGGGCCAAATTTGAGGCAAGATGGGCTCCCCACCCAGTCAAGCTGGCGTCTGTTGTCACCGTAAGAAGGTATCGTTCCAGAAATAGGGAACCCCTTGTTAGAGCTGGGGAAACCCACCACTGTAAGGACCTTCGAACCCTTGAGTCGAGATGCACCTGTAGGTGAGAGTGGCTGGTCTTCCTCCTCTGGAATGGCAAGAGGAACCACTGGAGAGGACGTAGGTGATACCTGGCCCATGGAATGATATCGATACATGAAACCAGCGTACCGAGTAGCTTGGACAGGAAGGAGAGCTTGGGGTATTATTGCGATGCCAAGACACGAACGAGCTCCCTGATGGTGGACTGTCTCTCCTGGGACAGGAAGACAAGGCCCCTCCTGGAATCTATGATGGTCCCCAGGTGAGGAAGCCGAGTTGTGGGAGTCAAGTGGCTCTTGTCGAAGTTGACCGAAAAGCCGTGATCCTGAAGCGTCTGGATCGTTAGATGTAAGTCCTGATATGCAAGATCTCTTGTCCTGGACAGAATCACGATGTCGTCCAGGTAGGCCATCAGGCGCACCGATTGATGCCTGAGACCGGCCGTGAGGACATCCAGCAGCTTCATGAATGATCTTGGGGCCGATGAAAGCCCGAAAGGCATGGCCCTGTACTGAAAATGGGCCCCATCCAGGCTGAAGTGCAGATATTGTCGGTGAGGCGGAAAAATGGGGACATGGAGGTAGGCCTCCTTTAGGTCTATGGATGTCATGTAGTCCCCCTGCCTGATGGCTGCCAGAATGGACCTTAGAGAATGCATTTTGAACCTTCTGTACTTGACATAAAGGTTCAATCTCCGAAGGTTCAGTATGAGATGTACCCCTCCTCATGACTTCGGGACCAGGAAGATTGCTGAGTAGAACCCCATACCCTGTTGGGGTAGAGGGACCTCCTCGATGGCTCCTATCTCCAACAGGTGAGACACCTCCTGGTACAGAAGCCTCTTCTTGGGAATGTCCAAGGGAGCACGACAAGGTAGATAGCGGCAAGGTGGAGGGCAAAGAAACTCGATTCTCAGACCTTCTGAGACCATGGCAGCCGCCCATGGGTCCGATGAGGAGTTTGTCCAGACGTCTGAGGAATGGATTAGCTTGCCGCCCAAGGGGGTATCCACAGGAAAGTCATTTGGTCTTTCTGAACCCCCTGCTGGAACCTCTAAAGGGACGGCGGCCCTGGAAGGACCTGTTGCGATCAAATTGCGGGGTTCTGTCCGAACGAAAGGAACCCTGTCCGAAGGATCCTGGAAGGTAGGACCTCGAACCCTGGTTGTTGGTCGAGGCGGAGTCATTCCGAAAGGGCTGCCTCCGTTGGTAGGGAGTAAAGCGCCTTCCTTGCTTCTTGCTGGAGCTGGGCATAACCTTTTTCTTGTCCCGGTCCTCCACCAATACATCGTCCAAGACCTCTCTGAAGAGTTTCTTGCCCTTGAACGGAGAAGAAGCAAGGGCCCATTTAGATTTTACATCGGCCTGCCAATTCCGCAACCAAATGAGCCTGCGGGAGGCGACCGACGACGCCATTGCTCTAGATGCGAACTTAGCGGCATTAACCGTGGCGTCCGCGGAAAATTCTGTGGCCGCCAACAGTTTGTTTAGGTCCTGGCGAAGCCTCGCATCTTGGGGATCGACTCTGGACTGGATCTCTTGTATCCAGAGGATCGTAGCCCGATTAAAGAACGAGGCCGCAGAAGCAGCCCTTACGGCCCAAGCCACCATTTGATGAGCCCTGCGAACGACATTGTCCGCCCGTTTGTCCTCAGCCCTTAATCCGTCCTGAGACTCCGAAGGGACAAGGGCATTCGAGATCAAGCTGGTCACCGGCTTGTCCACCATAGGTAATTCCAGGAGATCTTCCATGGCCTGGTCAAAGGTGTAGAAGCGCTTGTCCAGGTTAGACAGGCCCTGGGCTGTCGCAGGGCTCTCCCATGGGCGCTGTATAGTCTCCAGAAACAAATGGGATGATGGCACATTAACGGTCTCCTGCTTTGGAAACACAAAGAGACCCCCTGTGGGTTGACCTAGGGCCGAAGGAACCCCCTGACCTCCTTCTCCCGCCTGGTCAATGGTCATCTTGGCCTTGTTCAGCAAAACCCTGATGAGGGAGGACTTGAACAGACCGGGCAACACGGGTTGTTCTGGTGGCTGTTCATCGCCGGATAACTCATCCTCCGCCTTGCTGAAGTCACCTCTGGAGAAGTCATCCTCATCCTTGGACTCCAGCATGGATTGAGAGGCCGGAGCTATCCAGGGGTCCCTGAATCTAGATGTAGCAGAGCCTGCTGGTAATTGCTGTCCCTGCGTGTAGGCGCTGACAATTAAGTCCTGCAGGGCCTGGGGCATACTCTGCCAGGCATCCTGTGCTGTGCGTAATCCAGCAGCCGTAGGGGTGAATGTGGCTGCTTGTGCCTGACCACATTGTGGAAGGATTGGCTGTGGAGCAGGGAAGCTGGTAGGCCACGCTGTTTGCCTTCCAAATGCCAGGGCCTCAGGTCTAGAAGAAGTTGAGGATTGGAAGGGCCTCTCCGGTGACCAATCCCTCTCTGAGGCCGAGCCTACAACCCCTGGAGTGAATAAGGGGGAGACCGGCGGAGGGATGGCCATGAGGGGTTGAGCAGGTAGGGAAGAAGACCTTTGAGAGGCCTCTAACTGCTTCTCAAGTGCTTTAATGCGCTTCTTAGCTTCTCTTAGAGAGGCTCCCTGTGAAGGCTTGGACTTTGGAGCCCTCTCCTTGGGGGTACTGGGCCTGGTGGCAGTGGCCTCCTCCCCGGCCTGGGTTGATTGATCAGCCATGGCAAACAACAACTCACAGGGAATAAATTCTGCTGAAGCAAATGACGTCTCTCTCACAGGCGACCGTTAAAAGACACAGGCTCCTCAACCACAAAGGTAGGACTGCGCCTGCGTGTCTCTGTCAGTGCGTCTGCTTGGCACCGGCAGGAACCAATGAGGGATTCCCCTGCAGCAAGCCTGAGGGGCGGGTGGCAAATTTGGCATGGTTGCCATGGGAACCCCTTGACACTCCGCGCGCGAAGAGAGCCGATCGGCAGTTTCGGCCCAACAAAATGGCCACCAGCCGGTTGCCATGGCAGCGCTTGATACATTTGAGCGCGGAGTGGCTTACTCGGCCCACATCGGGCTCACCCCAAAATGGCCGCCCCAGTCACCATGGAGACGGGCAGGAAGCGAAGCTCTCCCGCCCTCGAACACTCCGTTGGCGCCGATATTGAAGTCCCCGAGGCCGCCGGCTCAAAGCGTTTTCCCAGCCGATCTGCTGAACTCGCGAAGGCGGTACTGGCAATGCCTCGGGCGGCGCGATGGGGGTTGGGGGTTGGGAGGGGCGTTCTGACAGCAATCGCCCCCCCACCGAGGGCCAATTCATTCTCTCTGTACCGGGCCCCCTGGTGTATTCGCCACGGGGGGGGCGGACCCCCCCCCCCGAGGCGTCAACCTCGTCCTCTTAACCCGGGGTCTGGCTCGGAGCCAGTCTTCCCAGGCGCTCACTCCATAGCCCGCCTGACGGCCAAGGGAGAGGGGCCTAACAGGGAGGAGCTGCAGCAACCTGGATAGACCCACTGAAGGTCTAGATCCAGGGCTGCTGAGGAAAACAAAGGTCCCCCAACTGCACCTAAAGTAAAAGAGAAGAGAAATATGATTAATACATAGAAATAACAGCATCACATTAACAATTTTTAATCAAGAGAAACAAACTCAAAGTCCCTTTCTGCGACTGAGTTTTTTAGACTGGAGGGCTAAGGGGGCGGTGCCTGCCTAATATTTAAATTAAACTCAGTCCCAACCAATCAGACTGTAGAATTACCCATCTTGGACTCTCCTTGCAAGTGCATTGGAGAAAGGGAGGGAGAGAAAATTGAATGAAGAAGGGAGAGAAAGAAAGAGTAAGAGGTAGAAAGGATAGAGAAAAAGGAAGAGAAAGGGAGAGAGAAGTGACTCTTGGTGATGACGTATGACGTCATCAGATGGGGAAAACCGTGGAGTATTTTTTAATTATTATTTTTTGAAAAATCGCGATATAGCGTTTCGCGAAGATCGAGATCGTGAAAATCGAGGGATCACTGTATATGAAGTTTTTTTTATATAAGGTTAAACAAAATTTCTTCTTTTCATTTAAAGTAATAAGTTGCTTTAAAGTATTAATAAGGTATTCTTTTTTCTGTTATGGAAATTTGACTTCTAGAATAAGTGGGGAAATTGCAACCCTAATTTTATGTTAAATATATGTTTGTCAGTTTCGTCTTTTTTATGAAAAATTTAATAAAGTTTATTCAAAAAAAGAAGAAGAAGATACAATAGTGCTGGGTCTCTTAAGATCAATCATTTATTTAGAAACATAGGAGATTGAAAGCAGAAAAAGACCTCATGGTCCATCTAGTCTGCCCTTATACTATTTCCTGTATTTTATCTTAGGATGGATATATGTTTATCCCAGGCATGTTTAAATTCAGTTACTGTGGATTTATCAACCACTCTTTCAGCAAAATATTTTCCCACATTACTTCTAATCTTTCCCCCAACTAACCTCAGATTGTGCCCCCTTGTTCTTGTGTTCACTTTCCTATTAAAACACTTCTCTCCTGAACCTTATTTAACCCTTTAACATATTTAAATGTTTCGAACATGTCCCCCCTTTCCTTTCTGTCCTCCAGACTATGCAGTTTGGACCTGCTCAATTTTATCAATATCGTTTTGTAGGTGAGGTCTCCAGAACTGAACACAGTATTCCAAATGTGGTCTCACCAGCGCTCTATACCGCGGGATCACAATCTCCCTCTTCCTGCTTGTTATACCTCTAGCCATGCAACCAAGCATTCTACTTGCTTTCCTTACCGCCTGACCACACTGGTCAACCATTTTGAGACTGTCAGAAATCACTACCCCTAAATCCTTCTCTTCTGAAGTTTTTGCTAACACAGAACTGCCAATACAATAGTCAGATTGAGGATTCCTTTTGCCCAAGTGCATTATTTTACATTTGGAAACATTAAACTGCAGTTTTCATTGCTTTGACCACTTATCTAGTAAAGCTAAATCATTTGCCATATTACAGACGTCTTCAGGAATATCAACCCTATTGCACACTTTAGAGTCATCGGCAAATAGGCAAACCTTCCCTACAAAACCTTCCCCTATGTCACTCACAAAGATATTAAAAAGAATAGGACCCAGAACAGAACCTTGTGGCACACTGCTTGTAACCTGTCTCTACTCAGAATACTCGCCATTCATAATAACCCTCTGATATCTACGCTTTAGCCAACTGCAAATCCACTGAACTATCCAGGGATGAACTCCAATCTTGACTAATTTATCTATCAGCTCTTTGTGTGGAACCGTATCAAAGGCTTTGCTGACGTCCAGATAGGCAATATCCACGGCACCACCTTCATCCAACATCTTTGAGAGATAGCCAAAGAAATCAGTGAGATCAGTCTGACATGATTTGCCCTCAGTAAAGCCATGCTGGTTTGGGTCCAATAAATTATTGGTTTTTAGGTGCTGATTTATCCTCTTTTTGAGTAGAGTCTCCATTACTTTAACTATAACTGATGTCAAACTAACTGGCCTGTAGTTAATAGCTTTTTCTCTACTGCCCTTCTTGTGGATAGGCATAACACTGGCCATTCTCCAATCATCAGGGACATCTCCTGTTAAAAGGGATTGGTTAAACAAATCAGCCAGGGGGATAGCAATCACATATCTGAATTCTTTAAGAACTCTGGGGTGGATGCCATCTGGACCCATTGCTTTATTTGTCTTTAATTGTTCACGTTCTTTTAAGATATGGGCCTCTGAGATCACTGGAGCTGAAGCAATGCTATATCCACCCATAGTTTTATATTGTAATCTGCCTTCTGAGAAAACTGAACAGAAGTAGCTATTCAAATGGTCAGCGACCTCCTTATTCCCATCAATGTATGTCTTATCTCCAATATTAAGCTTTGTGATGCTGCAGTTTTTCTTCTTCCTATCACTAATACATCTGAAAAAAGGTTTTATCCCCCTTCTTCACAAATTTGGCAATTTGTTCCTCTTTTGAGGCTTTAGCAGCATATATTATCTGTTTCGCCTCTTTCTGTCTCATTTTATACACCTCTCTGTCAGCTATACTTCCAGACTCTTTATACCTCCTATAGGAAGACTTTTTTTCATTGACTATAACCCTTACATCATTACTAAACCATAGTGGTTTCTAATTCCTTTTACCTTTAGTTATTTACCTTACATACAGCCCAGTGGCTTTTAAGATGGCCATTTTTAATAGTCCACTGGGTGCTTGCTCTTGCCATTTTGTCTCTTCCCTTTAATTCATTATTTAAATATTCCCCCGTTTTATTGAAATTTGTTTTTCTGAAATTCAATACTTTGGTTGTAGTATAGGATTGCTCACAATCAGTTTTTACATCAAACCACAAACATAGATGGTAACTGCAGCCTAAGTGTTCTCCCACCTTAACCTCTAAAACCTGGTTCCCATTCATAAAAACTAAATGTAGAATATTCTCCCCTCTAGTTGGTGTCTTTACCAGCTGTGCCATAGCTGCTCTTGTAAGGCCTCTATTATATTCTTACTTTTGCATGTCGGAGCACTACAGATATTCCAGTTAACATCAGGCATGTTGAAACCACCCTTAATCACAATATCTCCCTTTACTGCTATTTGGGTAATTTCATCCATCATCTTGTTGTCATAATCCTCCAATTGCCCTGGAGGCTTATAGATCACCCCAATTCTAATGATAGAACCCTCTTTAGTTTGCATGCAAATCCAGAGAGTTTCTGTTCTGCCTGACTGGGCTCAGGCAATTCGTAACAGTCCAAGAAAAAGAAATTAAACACACACGTGCTCTTCTAATCAGCAAACTTGTATTAAACAAACAAAAAAGGGTTAACCAAAACAATCCTTAGTGTCAGGAAATAATGATAGTGCAAGGCGTAATTCAGCCAAATACAAAACACAGGAAAGAGCAAACAAAGACAACCTGCATGGAGCAGAAACGTTTCAGAAGTCCTTTGAATCTTTAGAGCAAACAGCAAGTCCCAGAGGTTTCACCTCCTATGTGCCTGAAAAGGCTGGGTTGAAATCCAAAGGCACGGAACAGAAACTTCAGAGCAGGAACCACAAAGTAACACAGATAAACAGACACAGTTTGCCTTGTGCCTCTGTTCCCTTTTATACCTTTAGCCCTCATTAAGGGAACCACACCCAGCCCTCAGTATAAGAACCACACCCAGCCCAGGTGCTACTCTGATCACCTGTAATAATCCTTCAATTGAGCCCTCCTTTGCATGGCTCTTCGGCTACGCATGTCTATGAGCTGGTCTGCAGAGGAATCCAAGGAAGAAAGACTGTCTGAGGGACTGCCTGCCAAATCCCCTGGGCTGTCTGCTGGGTCCTGCGTGCTGTCTGCCAACTCCTCTGAACCAGTGGCCTTATCCTCATGGCTGTCTGCCACGTCTTCCTGGCTGTCAGCCAGGCTTTCGCACTCACTTTGTGCCACATCTCTCCCATCTGTGGGAGCAACGGCTGGCCCAAGCCCAAACACAACAGTCTCCAACTCTTTACATGTATTTTGAATTAGTGTTGCTTTTAGACTTTCCTTAACATAAATGGCTAGTCCACCTCCCCTTCTCTCTATGGATATTTTCCATTCATTGAAGTCCTTAAACCATGTCTCAGTTATGGCAACCATATCCAAATTATCTCTAGATATTATGGCCATTAACTCACAGAACGTGATGCTCAACCTTTGAGTATTTGTGCACATTACCTGAAGAACATTATTATCATTATTCGTTTGTCTCTTATCCTTAACAACTACATCTATTTCATTTACAGCTCCATTTTCATAAACTTCAACAAACTGATTTATCTTCTTTGGCTGGGGACAGAAATCATCCACATAGGTTACATCTCTGTCCCCTTTACCTATTTTAAATGCCTGTCCAAAAAAAGATCTCAACTCCTCACCAAGAACCTGGGTACCTCTATATGATGGATGCAAACCATCCCTCTTAAACAACTCCCTATTAGACCACCTACTAATATCATGACTAAGATGTCCAAAACCTTCTGTTTTACACCACTGCCTTAACTACTCATTAAACTCTGCAATACAAGTTGTTTTATCCTCCTGACCATAAACCAGTAACACCTCTGAGAAAGTCACTGAATCAGTTATTCTGCCCAGCTCCACACTAAGACATTGGAAATCTCTTTTTATTCGATTAACATTTCTCTGGGACAAATAATTTGTGCCAAGATGCACCACCACATCAACATTATTATCTTTACTTACAGCCTTCACAATATTTGTAATCCGCCTCCTGTCCCTGCTGGCAGTGGCCCCTGGGAGACACTTCATTAGCCTCACCACGTCCTTACTCTGTCTCAAATCAACTCCTCTAACAGTCGAGTCACCCACAAGGAAATGCATCCTCTGTTTATTTCCACTAACTGCACCTGATGGTTTGGTAACGCTATGCACCTCTCTTACAACAACTTCCCTTTGGAACATCCCTTCATCCACTACCTGGGGGGCTCGCTAATGTCCACAGCAACCTCAATATTTAAATCTGCAAGAACATTATAGGAATTAGATAAAGGGAGACCAAAATTGCTGTGTCTGTGCTCCACTGCATGTAATCTTCCTGAACCAACAGTTGTCCACACAGCCCTTCTCCTTGAGGGGCACTGAGGAAGTGGAGGCTGCACACATAGCTGCATTACAGCACGTGGCTGGGACAATCTTTCCATTTCTGACTGCAGGGTACAAACTAAGGACTGCAGCCTAGAGATCTCACCATATAAACTAGATGTCCTTATGCAAAGAGGGCAGCACCCCAAGTTCCACAAGGTACTACAGAACACAACAACCAAACAAGCGTTACACTGCACCAAGCCAGACATCTTAACAATTTATTGAAAAACAAGTACTTACCAAGAAAATCAACAACCCCTGTAATTAAAATTTTGAAATTTTACACAGCTGTAAAACAAATATAACACTGAACTAAGCCAGTAATTTTGAATTAAAATAGAATCACAGTCTCAAGTGCACTACCCCTGAATGTATTATTACTATTTTTGGTTTACAGCTATATGATTCGTGTGCCTGATGGCCACTAGTTTCTCACCAGCCCCTTTGAATTCATGCAGCAGAAATAGAAAATGGCTTCTACGGTACCTTCCTTCTTTTTAAAAAGCTTCTTCATTTTGTTAAGTTGTCTAGAACAATTATAAAGCAGTCTTTAAAAATTAAGTCTAATAATTTGAACATTCTATAGGCATTTATAGTTATTGATTTACCTCATTGCAGCAAAAAACAAACAGCCAGTTTTAGCCTTTGTCTCTCTCTACAGCAACTTGCCTCTGTGCAGTTTTAGTTTCACTTTCGTTTTAGCACATGGGCTTGCTGGCAACTTCAATCAATCAGCTGAGTGTCAGGAGGCAGTTAATCAGTAGCTTCTGCTAATCAGGCTCTGCTGCTGTTTGCTGCAAGGAGGTAAATTGAAACCAAAGAATGGGGGTAGTTGGGTGGGGGCTACAGTTTTTACCCTCTTCTGGGAGGTAAAAAGGTACATCTTATATTCCAAAAATATGGTAAGTTAGTTTTTTAAGAGTTGTCAGAAATTTCTACTGCTCCTTAATATAGTAGTTGTACATTAAGTCAACTGAGTTTATTTAGGTAGGCCAGCCTTTTTTTCTTATTTCCAGTTAGTTTGATTACTCTGTTCCTGAGCATGATGATGATGTTCATCCATTGCTTTCAAAGAGGACCTTCACATAATTTGATGTTAAGTGCTGCTGTTAAGCTTTAAATTTTTCTTCTCAAAATAAATGTGTGTCATATGATACCATTAGTTTAACCCCACATCTCAGTTTATTACACATTACACATCAATTCAATATTTACTAATAAGTCATAATAGTCTATTACTGTGGCAAAGATTAGTGTTTGAGAATACCATGGACAGTCAAGACTATAAAAAATAGATCGCTGAGTATATATCAGTCCAAAGTTTTCATTTCAGGCATGGAGCAAATTATTATTCTTTGGATAAATTAAGCAAAGACAATGAAGAAGCTTTCAGTTTAAAAAATTGGAAGAAAAGAGAAGAGGATGACCAAAAACAAAATGGAAGGACTTACTCACAGTGGTGACGGATGCACTCTTTATAATACTATTAAAAGTATCATACTTTGAAAACTATAATTATACCTTGTTTTCTTCTCTATGCATAAATCCTTCTTTTATATACTTTATTTTTTAAAGGATATCATTTTCTTAAAATCATTTAGTATAAAACATCAAACATAAAAATCCACACCAAGTTTTAAATAGGCAGACTAATGCCTTTTTTCCAATATGGAAACAGTCTACCCACCTCTACTTCCATCCCAATTCTGATAAATGTTGGGCAATTTATTCAGTTAATTTTTTTTAAAAAAACTATCTATGTGCATATATTGAACATCACTGAAACTGAACCCTTTATTTATTCATTTATTCATTTATTCATTTATTCATTTATTCATTTATTCATTTATTCATTTATTCATTCATTCATTCATTCATTCATTCATTTATTTATTTATTATAAACTTTATTAAATTTTCCATAAAAAGACAAACATGACATACGTACATTTAACATCTATTTGGGGTTACAATTACCCCACTTATTTTTGAAGTCTTTCTAATACATAAAAAAGAAAATTCACTAATAACTTGTAAAATTAATATAAAATGAAAAGAAGAATTTTTGTTTTTATATACTTATTACCTATAAGGTTAACAAAATATAACTAATTCTAATATCTCTATATACTTTCAAGTCATTTATATCTTATTTTTTCCCTTTTATTTAACCATGTATACAATTTATTCCATATATCGTAAAATTCTGATTCTTCATGATTGTTTGACCGCCTTGTCATCATGTCCATCTCGGCACATTCTATAATTTTTCTTATTACCTCATCTTCCTTGGGAATATCTCCGCCCTTCCAATTTTGTGCGAACACAATCCTGGCTGCTGTCAAAATATGGATCATTTTTTTTAAAAAAATCCTTTTTATATTTTGATTTGTTATACCTAATAAAAAGAATTCTGGCATTTTCTTTATGTCCTGTGAAGTAATTTCTTTTATCCATTTTTCTATTGTGTTCCAATATGACCTAGTTTTGTGGCAAGTCCACCACTGATGATAAAAAGAACCTATTTCTCGCTTACATTTCCAGCAATTTGGAGACATGTTAGGAAACATCTTTGCTACTCTATTTGGTGGCAAGTGCCACCTATAAAAAAATCTTGATTTTATTTTCTTTTAATGAAACTGATTTTATCATTTTCCGATTAGATGTCCAGACTTTCTCCCAAGTTTGTAAATCAATGTCTCTTCCTAAATTTTTGCACCAACTTATCATATTATCTTTCAATGTCTGATCTATGTTTTTATACCCTATCATATATTTATATGCCTTCTCTATTAGTTTACTCTGGTTTGTAGTTAACAAATTGCCTAGGAAGTTTTTACTCTTCATAAATGAATATATTTTAATATCTTTCTGGTGTCTAGACTGTATCTGAATATATTGCCACCAATCTATTATTATTCCCTCATCCTGTAATTTTTGTCTTGATTTTAATTTCATTTGATCATCTATTAGGTCTTTATATTTTAATATCTTCCTATCCTGCATTAGGTTAGGATGACAAACTGCATCTAATGGAGAAATCCATTCTGGGATTGTTAAAAAATGATCTTTCTCTATATGTTTCCAAACTTCTAGTAGATATTTTCTTATTATGTGATTTTTAAAGTAAGAATATGTTTTATCTTTATCATACCAGATAAAGGCATGCCAGCCGAGCATAAGATCATAACCTTCCAAGTTTAATATTCTTCTATTTTCTAGTGTCACCCAATCTTTAATCCAAGATTAGGCTGCAGCCTGATAATACATCTTCCAATTTGGTAATGCAAGTCCGCCTCTTTCTTTGATGTCTTCTAATGCGCTTAGTTTTATTCTCCCTTTCTTCCCTTGCCATATAAATTTTCTAACAATCGTCGTTAGGTCCATAAAAAACTTCCCTCCTGGATTTATCGGTAGTACTTGAAATAAAAACAGTACCTTGGGTAATATATTCATCTTAATTGTTGAAATTCTCCCTATAAAAGATAGTTTCAAATTATTCCATATTTCTAAATCTCTTTTGATTTCACCCATATGTTTTATATAATTGTCATTTTTTAAAGATATAGTTTTAGATGTAATCCAAATACGTAAACATTTCACTTTTTTAACTATCTTCATATTTGTAATACATTCTAATTGATTTTTCTGTATTACTGTCATGTTTTAAACAACTACTTGTATCTTATTTCTATTTATTGTTAAGCCCGCTACATTGCCATATTCTTCTATCATTTCTATCAACATGGGTGTTGTTATTATGGGATTTTCAATTATAAAAGAACATTAATGACATTTGTCTTCCTGGATGTTGTTCATAGAATTCTAAAGTATTTATGATCATTCTCAAGTTATTTTTTATTTGTCTGCCTGGTAAAAAACCATTTTGATCTTCATGGATCTTCTCATCTAAAATCTTTTTGAGTCTTGATACATACATTGAAGTAAAAATTTTATAATCAACATTTAGTAAAGATATTGGCCTTTAATTTTGTATCTTATCTTTGTCAGAATCTGTTTTATGTATCAATGTTATTAAAGATTCTGACCAGGATTTTGGAATTTTCCCATCCATTATGATCCAATTAAATATTTCTAACATATTTGTAGTTATAACATCACTTTCAATTTTGTACCACTCAGCTGGTATGGCATCTGGTCCTGTAGCTTTGTTGTTTTTTTGGTTTTTTAATATTGTTTTAAATTTCATTATTGTAAATGGGCTATTTAAACTTGTCTGTTGCTCTTCTGATAATTGAGGTAAGTCTAATGAATTTAGGTATTTAAAAATCTCATCTTCTTTTACTTCCTCTTTTTTATATAATTCTTTATAAAATTCCTGTACTATTTTTGCTTTTTCATCTGTTTTATAGTTTACAATTCCTTTGCTCTCTACTAATTTCTTTATTATTTTTGATTGTCTATTCTTTCTTAATTTATATGTGAGCCATCTTCCTGTATTGCTGTTTGGCTCTTTTAATTTTTTCGGCTATTTTATTTTGTTCTATAAGTTTTATTTTATGTTTAGCTAAATCTATTTTTCTTTTTGTTTCTCGGTTCTCTGAATTATGTTGTAGAACCACTTCTAGTTATTTTAATTCTCTCTCTAGTTGCTCATATTCTATCTTCTTTTCTTTGTTTTTCTTGGCAGTATAAGTAATCAATCATTAAACCCCTAATATATGCTTTGGCCGTGTCCCATAAATTTTGGGGGGAGGTTTCTGAATTTGTATTAATTTTGAAAAAAAAATCTAATTCCTTTTCAATCCATTCCCTGTAATTTTTTTCTCTTATGATGTTTCTGTTCATCTGCCAGTTTATTTGTTTCTTATTCCTTTTCCAATATATCACTAAAGGATTATGGTCTGCCCAGGTATTTGTATCTATCTCAATTTCTTTAATTTGTTTGGTGGTTGATTTCAAGGCCCAAGCCATATCTATTCTTGTCCAAATTTTGTGTGGGTTTGAATAAAAAGTATATTGTCTAGTTAAAGGATGTCATTCCCTCCAAATATCATTTAATAATAATTCGGACCTCATTTATTGAAATGTGGTAGGTAATATCGTTTTCTTTTTCTTATCTTTCTTTTTACCTGAATGGTCTGAAGATCTATTTGAAATTGCGTTAAAATCGCCAATTATAATCAATATTTAATTCATTTATCTTATAATGTTTGTAAAAATCAATTTTTTTATCATTAGGTGCATAAATAGAAACAATGACAAGAGGTTTTGGATCAATATTCAGTTGTACAATTAATATCCTGCTTTCCTGGTCAGTATATACCGTGTTTCCCCGATAGTAAGACACCCCCGATTGTAAGACATATCGGGGGTTTCAGGGGGGTCGGCTAATATAAGCCATACCCCGAAAGTAAGACATATGTCTTACTTTCGGGAAAACACGGGGGGTATTGCCGCCGGATCCTCTCTACGTTAGGCTTGCTTTTGCCGCCGCCGGCAGTCTACGAGCGTCCGCTGGCCGCTGCTGCAGTCACTTTCTGCCTCCGCTGGAGCCGGCTGTGGTTTCATCCTCTGCTTGGAGAGGTAGCATCCTCTGCTTGGAGAGGACTTTGGAAGTGACGCCGGCTGCTGTACCAGTTTCTTTCCTTCTCCCCCACCCCCAATTTTTGTAAGGAAGCGCTGAAAGACACCGCGGAACTTACCGCTGAGTAAATTTATTATTTTAAAGCAGCCGGCGTCACTTCCAAAGTCCTCTCCATGGCAACTCCTGTCTTGTTTGCCTTCGGACCCCAAAATACCCCCCACGCGCCCTTTTCCATGGGCGCACAGTCCCCATCCCCCTGCCAGCCCATGGGGGGGGGGCGGGGAGGTGCCGGCAGTAGAAGGCGCTGCCCCCGCCCGCCTGATCCGCTCCCTCTCCTCTTCCGCCGAAAGCCAAACGGCACGCCCCGCCGCTTAGGCTTTTGCTGCTTCTGGAGGGGTGGGCGCCGATCCCCCCCTCCAGGAGCAGCAAAAGCCTAAGCGGCGGGGTGCGCCGTTTGCCGTTTGACATCGGCGCCTTCCCCTCCACGAGCAGCAAAGCCTCAACGACGGAGCCGAAAGGCAAACAGCGCACCCCGCCGCTTAGGCTTTTGCTGCTTCTGGAGGGGTGGGTGCCGATGCCGAAAGCCTCAGCGCCGTTTGGCTGCCAGGGGGGCGGGGAGGAGAAAATCCTCCCCCCCTCCAGGAGCAGCAAAAGCCTAAGCGGCGGGGTGTGCTGTTTGCCTTTCGGCTCTGACGCTTAGGCTTTTGCTGCTTCTGGAGGGGTGGGCGCCGATCCCCCCCTCCAGGAGCAGCAAAAGCCTAAGCGGTGGGGCGCACCGTTTGCCTTTCAGCATCGGCGCCTTCCCCTCCACGAGCAGCAAAAGCCTCAACGACGGAGCCGAAAGGCAAACAGCGTGCCCAGTCGCTTAGGCTTTTGCTGCTTCTGGAGGGGTGGGCGCCAATGCTGAAAGCCTCAGCGCCATTTGGCTGCCAGAGGGCGGGGAGGAGAAAATCCTCCCCCCCTCCAGGAGCAGCAAAAGCCTAAGTGGCGGGGTGCGCTGTTTGCCTTTCGGCTCCGACGCTTAGGCTTTTGCTGCTCGTGGAGGGGGGTGGTGCCGATGCCAAATGCTTTCCTTCCGCGGTGGGGGGTGCAGGGCAGGCACAGTCAGCCCCAGGAGACAAAGAGAGAATGAGAGAAAGGAAAGAGACAGAAAGGGAGGGTGAGAAAGAAAGAGTGAGAGATAGAAAGGATAGAGAGAAAGAGGGAATGAGAGAAAGGAAAGAGAGAGAAAGGGAGGGAGAGAAGGAAAGAGTGAGAGATAGAAAGGATAGAGAGAAAGAGGGAATGAGAGAAAGGAAAGAGAGAGAAAGGGAGGGAGAGAAGGAAAGAGTGAGAGATAGAAAGGATAGAGAGAAAGAGGGAATGAGAGAAAGGAAAGAGAGAGATAGAAACGATAGAGAGAAAGAGGGAATGAGAGAAAGGAAAGAGAGAGAAAGGGAGGAAAAGAAGGAAAGAGTGAGAGATAGAAAGGATAGAGAGAAAGAGGGAATGAGAGAAAGGAAAGAGAGAGAAAGGGAGGGAGAGAAGGAAAGAGTGAGAGATAGAAAGGATAAAGAGAAAGAGGGAATGAGAGAAAGGGAAGAGACAGTGGTGAATACAATACTGTTCAGGTTGTTAATAAATGTTAATTTTATGGTTAAAACAAAAAATTCGACAATTTTTTTCCAATATAAGACATACCCCGAAAGTAAGATGTAGGGGGGCTTTTGGGGGTAAAAAGAAAGTAAGACGCTGTCTTACTATCGGGGAAACACGGTAGTTGTTTAGAGTTTATTGAATTTTCAGTGTACATTGCAATACCTCTTTTTTTATTATTTGCTAAACTAGCATACATATTCCCTATTTTTGGATTATATAACAATTTTCTATTGTTTTTTTTAATATGGACTTCTTGTAGGATTATTATCTGTGCTTTTAAGGTTAGAAAATATTTGGTTTCTTTTCCTTGGTTCATTTAGTCCATTTACATTTACTGAAAATATTTTCATATCTTCTGACATATTCATTTGTAATATTTCTTGGTTTCTTTAGATTCTCGCTGTGGTTGTTTTCTTCTTGTGCCCAGGTCTTCCTCTTTTTCCTGGCTGGTGGCCCCCAGCTCATCTTCTTTTCTTATAGACACTTCCTTTATTGTTTGTTCAAATTTACATATGCCGCTTGTTTCATAAAATTCTCTGGCGTCTTCAATGTTCTATAATTTTACTCTTTGAGATTGCCTTCTGGTATGAGCCAGCGGAAGGTGATATTTTCTTTAATTAATATTTTGGTCAGGAAATAGTATTCCCTTCTGCTTTCTTGCACTCTTCTTGGAACTTGTTTTAGTAGTGTAATTTCTTTTCCTTTATCTTGAAGTTTTTCATTCCTTGTCCACTTCAAAATGTCTTCTCATATAGTTTTTCTCACAAATTTGATGTGGACTTCCCTCAGTAAGTTGTGTCTTCAGACGTAGCCAGTTTGCACTCTTTAAAGTTCATCAATTTCTTATATTAGTTCCAGTGGATCTACCTGAAGAATTCCTCCTATAATTTCTGCCATTTTTGCTTGAAGATCTTTGTCTTTTTCTTCAGTTATATTCTGGAATCTCAATCTGTAAGATGCATGCTGTAACTCTAAGTGTGTGATTGATTCATCATATGCTTTGTTTGGGAAATCAGTTTTGTCTTCAAAATAATCTATTCTTTGTTCAACTTTATCTATTTTCCCTTCTACTCTCTTAATTCTTTGCTCATTTTCTTTCAGAGTCTGTTGTATTTCCACCACTTTGTCATCAACTTCTTTCATCTTTATTTTCATTTCTCCTGTGTCTGCTTTCAATGCCCCTATTTCTGCTTTTAGTTCTTCACGTTGTTGTTTGGCTTCAGTTTGAGATTTCTGCATAAAATCTTGCACAGCGGCTAGTGTTTCCTGAATTGTCAGTAGCGTAGGTTGTGATCGTGATTTTTCCTTTTCCTTTTCTTTTTCTTTATCTTTAGCTAACATACTTGTAATTGTCTTTTGATGAACAAGTGAAGGTAGTGGAGATACTTGTGGAGAGATAGAGGTGGTTAAAGTTGGTTTTTTAATTGTCTTTGTAGTGGTGCAAGTACTTGTCATCCTGTGTATGTCTTGTGACTATATTTTATTTGGAGTAAATCTAATTTTCTTAACTTTTTTTTTTTACAATATTTAATATTATTTTCAATAGAAGTTGTATGTTATTTTTCAAAAGGATAAAAATCCTTTCCTAAATCTGCTCCGCCTACTTTTTAGCAAGAAATATATTTTTAATTAATTAGAATAAACTCCAAACAAGATTTATAAAATTACCATGGTGAATCTAAATTAAAAGACAAAGCAGTATCTAAATTCAATTTATGTAAAGCTTCTTTCCCTAAATCTTAAATATTTACATATCACTCTTCAAAAATACAATAAAATGTGTTATGTAATCTATGCTTATGAAGATTAGAAAGTAGAAGGGTAAAAAGAGGAAAGAAATTATTCAAAAACATAATTAAATTCGTGCTTAAAATACTTTAAAATACTTTATAAAATATTGTATATATTGTAATATCACTTAATAGTAGTCAATTTTCTATAAAAAAGTTGAAATCCAATACAGCCCTATATCAGATATAATTGCACTAAAACTTTATAAAACCTTAAAAATATAGCTTTAAAAAATCATTTAAAACCAAGTATAATTAATTCCAGTTAGATTAAGATGGTAGAAAAGTAAATATAAATTCTAATTAGAAACAGTTGAACAGGTAAATAGATTTTTGTCTTAACAATGGCAGCCCTATTCTTTCAAATTGAGGTACACCAGGTCAGGGAAGAGGAAGTTTAAAATTAACAATTCATTATAGTATTTAAATTTTAATCTAGAAAAAACACCTTACAATAGAACTTAAATGCAAAAAGAATAATAATAGAAAAAAGAAACACCAATATTTATGTCTAATATATTCTAATATAATTATAACAATAAAATCTTAGTATTTAATATAATTTCTTTAAGACAACTAAAAAGAAGCCTCGTAATAACGACAGTTATATTCAAATACAGTTGATTATACTTATTTCAAATATGCTTAATTATATTTAATTATACTTAATTTCTTCTGTTCTTGTTTGTTGATTGTAGGTCTCAAACTTTAAAATCTTCTCCAAAGATTATTTTAGTCTTTTGTTGTTGTCCAATATATGTCCAATTATAATCCAAAAAGGGGTGTCCAATCACGTTCTCAGTCCAAAGTCCAGATCAAGTCCAAAAGGTAATTTAATTATAATCCCAATAAAGTCCCAAAGTCCAAAGTTTAGTTATAATCCAAAAGTGTTTAAGTCCAAATATAATACAAAATTAAGATGGAGATCCAAGCAGTTATTTTGATCTAACTCAAATTCATTGTAGTTCAATTTTCAATGCAAATTCATTTATAACAAGATCTTAATTATATTCCACGGTAAAATATTAATTCCTTATATCTGTTGCAATCCAAAAAGTTTATTTGCGATGGTTCTTTCCAGGCTGTGCAGTTAGTTCATGTAATCAAGCTTTATTTAAGGTAGATTTTTCTTATTCTTTTGCAAAGAGAGTATATCTGAATTAAAAAACGAAGTTAATTCTTTCCAAGTCTCTCATTTCTTTTCTATATTCTCTTTATTTCACCAATTTATTTTTTCTTTTCGTAGTTAATTATTCGAAGTAAAATTTCAAGGGCTATCCTTCCGCAGCTCGTGTTAACAAAAAGTTCCAACAATTGCTGCCGGTTTGAAACTCTTGTTTTTCTTTTTTGTTTTTGAATTTGATTTTTTAGCTAGTTCCCATCTCCTAGACTCCGCTTCAGAGATGGGAATTTAAATGCGAATAAAAATATTTGCCAAATTTAGTTTTATTCTTCATTGTATTTAGTACCGAGGAGGAAAAGAAAAAGTTCCGGCTACACTTTTTGCCCAATGATTTTAGTTTTCCCTTATTGCTTTTTTAAGGTCGCCTTTTATTTTAAGAGATTAATAGTTTGAAAAGTTTCTAAACTGTCACGATAAACTTGTACCTTAAATTCTTCTTTTCTTCTTATTTCCTTTTTTCCCCCTGCTATGATGTTTTGACTTCTTGTAGTTGTCTTCTCTTCCACCTGTGTGGTCGAGCTGCAATAGCCGAGCCTTCGTGAGATGAGACTCGGTTTTTCCTGCTCGAAAGCTGCGGGGCAAATCCTCCCCTTCGGAGCTTCGACGTTAGCTCCTTGGGGTCTGGGGAGCCCCCTGTTCTTTGATTGGACTGTCCGTGTCAGATCTAATTGCTTGAAGCGACCCTTGGAGTGGAAAAAGGAAGCATTGGGAACAGAGCCCTGTCCCCGAGCTCCCACTACAGCTCCAGTCCAAAACGGAAGTTTGTTTGTTTGTTTGCTTGTTTGTTTGTTTGTTTGTTTGTTTATTTCTTTATTTCTTTATTCATTCATTGTATGCCGCCCCTCTCCGTAGACTCAGGGCGGCTCACAACAACAATAAAACAATATACAACAAATCTAATAATTTAAAAGTCACTAAAAAAAACCCTTATTAAAAAGCAAAAACATACACACAAACATAAACATGCATAAACTGTATAGGCCCAGGGGAGATGTCTCAATTCCCCCATGCCTGATGGCAGAGGTGGGTTTTAAGGAGTTTACAAAAGGCAAGGAGGGTGAGGGCAATTCTAATCTCCGGGGGGAGCTGGTTCTTATATGTTCTATAAGTTTATAAGCTTATTTGTCTGTCTACTTTCTTTCATTTTTCTTTCTTTTTTTCTTTGTATGTTTTGTTTGTTTAGATTGTTTTTTATATGTAGAAATTTGACCCCATTTGCTGAACCAGTAGCTATGGTTGGCTTGCCACACCTCCAAACCAGTTCCCATTTGCCACTGCTTCAAACTGGCTGGCAAAGAACCCTCAATGCACAGAGAATCAGCACCCAGATGTAATGAACATGCACAAGTGCACAATTATGAACTGCTAGGGAAGATAATAGAAACTGATCCCGACACACATCTGACAAAAGAGATGAAGAGTCAACTGTTTGCCAAGCTATAAATCTCACTGAGTAAAATAAGTTTAGTTATTATCTAAGTAAAAAGTAATGTTTCTTCATAAATTGTAGTGAATATATATCTTACCTAAAATATATATTTTTGACATCTTTGAAGGAAAGTTGAGAACAACCTTAATAATAGTCTAATTAACAATAACTAATTCTAATAATTTATAAAGGGAAAGAAATTAGAGTTCTTAAGCAAGTACCCAAAAAATTAAGGGACAACAGAAGAGGATACCGACCACTAGCAGAACTTCTAAATAAAAGGAAAATCTCCTTCAGATGGTTAATTCCAGAGGGAATGCTTATCACATGGAGGGGGGGGGGAATAAAAGTAGATAACGAACTTATGGCACAGGAATTTTACGAAGAACTTATAGTGGAAGAGAAGGTAGAAATAGAAAATCAAAAACAGGTAGAAGAACCACTGATAGACTTAGATATTGGGAAAGAAGGGAACTCTAAAGGTAAAGAACAGGAGAAAGAAAGAATGTTAACAAGAGCACAGAAAGAAAACAGGACAAACAGAAGACAAATAAGAAACTAAAAGGGGATGGGAACAGAAATTAAGTTAATTTCAATCAATGTAAATGGTTTAAATTCACTCACTAAAAGAAATAGTATATTTAACAAACTATAAAAACAAAATTTGGATATTATATGTCTACAGGAAGTACATATCCCACAAAAAAAATGAAAAGCAATTAGAAAATGAGAAAATTGGGAAAGTATTTACGGCTTTATCACACAATAAGAAAAGAGGGATTGCAGTTTATGTTTAAAAAGAATTAGATCCAAGAAAAGTATATGCAGCCAAAAAAGGAAGAATTTTAATAACGACCGACAGTAAAAATTATTAATGTATATGTATCACTAGTTGCCATATATGCACTGAATAAAAATATCAAAAAAAATTCCACAACTTGCACCAGAAACTGATTGAACTTGAGGTAGAAGATATTTGTATGATAGGCGACTTCAACGGTATAATTGACCCCATTAAGGACTATAAAAGTGCCAATAAAAATCAATATAAAAAAAGAAAAGTACTTCCAAAAACATTCCACCAAATGTGTGAAGAATTAAACCTGAGAGATTGTTGGAGAACAAGAAACCAAAATAAAAAAGAATATACATTCTACTCAAATGCACACCAAAGTTGGTCTAGGATTGATATGGCGTGGGTCAATAATAAAATAGGAAACTTAATAAAACAAATTCAAATTGATAAAAATGATTGGGCTGACCATAACCCAATAAAAATTATATGGAAAATAGGAGTTGGAATAGGAATTATATGGAAAATAGGAGTTGGAGATTAGATTTACAATTACTAAAAGAGCAAGAATATATAGATTGGATTGAAAGAGAAATGAAATTATTCCTAAAAGAAAATAACAATCTAGATACTTCCCCTCAGAACTTATGGGACACAGCCAAAGCCTACCAAAGAGGACTAACAATAGCCTATACATCAAGAAAAAATAAGGAAAAAAGACAGAATCAAAAAGAGTGGACACTTAAATTAGGAAAATTAGAAAAAGAATCCCAAAAGGACCCAGGAAATCTAAATATAAGGCAACAAATCATGCTGACAAAGCATAAATTAGAATTAATAGAGTTAGAAGAGGTAACAAGGAAATTAAGAGAAGTAAAACAAAACCAATTTGAACATGCAAACAAACCGGGTAGATGGCTATCTTATAAATTGAGGAAAGAAAGAGAAAAAAATAATCCAACAACTAACAGATAAAAATAAAATAACACATTACCAATTAGAAAAAAAGAAAGAAATAGCACTAGAACATTATAAAGAATTATATAGTGAAGAAAATATTAAAGAAGAAGACATATTAAAATATTTAGAGACATGCCAAATTAAATTGATAAGTAAAGAAGATAAAGAAATGTTGAATAAAGAAATAACTAAAGAAGAACTCGAAAAAATAATTATGAAACAGAATAATAATAAAACACCAGGCCCAGATGGTTTCCCAATTGAATTCTATAAAGCAACACTTCACATAACTGGAGAATTATTATTAGAAATCTATAATAAAATGTTTAAAAAAGGTGAATGTCCAGCATCATGGCAAGAAGCTAATATAATATTGATACACAAAGAAGAAACAGACGCAAAATATATTAAGAACTACAGACCAATATCCTTATTAAACGTAGACTACAAAATGTATATGTCAATCATAGCAGATAGATTAAAAAAAATATTAAACAAAATAATACATCCTGATCAGAATGGTTTTCTGCCTAATAGACAAATTAGAAAGAATAGAAGAATTACACTAAATATGTTAGAATACTATGAAAGTCACAATGATAAGGAGTTTGCAATGCTGTTTCTAGATGCTGAGAAAGCCTTCGATAACCTCAATTGGATTTTTTTTAAAAAAATAAATAAATATTATGGATTTAGGAGGAAATTTTGAAAATACGATAAATAAAATATATTCCAAACAAAAGGCAAGGATAAATATAAACAGAGATTTAACAAATTCATTTGATATCAAAAAAGGAGTGAGACAAGGCTGCCCATTATCTCCCTTAATATATATAATGTCTATAGAAATCCTACTTGATCAAATCAGGGGAAAATCACTAATACAAGGCACTAAAATTAAACAGCAAATATATAAAGCATAGGCTTTTGCCGATGATCTGGTCTTTTTTTTAGAAAATCCAGTCAGTTCAATGATATATTTAATAAAAGAATTAGAGAATTATGGAAAAGTGGCCAGATTAAAAATAAATAGGAATAAAACTAAAATATTAACCAAGAATTGTAATCAAGATTTAAATAAATCATTAATAAATGAAACAGGTTTTCAAATAGAATTTTTTTTTAAATACATAGGAATTTGGTTTACGGCAAGGTACTCTTCATTAAAAGAACTAAACTATATGAAACTACTAAACAAAACAAAAGAAGACTTAGAAAAATGGACAAATTTAAATTTATCCCTAATGGGAAGGATCAACACCATAAAATCCAATATACTTCCAAGGTGTCTCTACCTCTTCCAAACAGCACCAATACAATTAGACAAATCATTCTTTACCAAAATAAACAGAATAATTTCCAAATTTATCTGGTGCAACAAAAAACCAAGAATAAATATGAAAGCTTTACAAGATTTAAGAACGAGAGGAGGATTTAGTTTGCCAAACTTAGAAATATACCACCAAGCCACCAAACTATTATGGATTAAAGAATGGGTCAACCTAGAAAACTCTAGAATTTTAACAATAGAAGGTCACGATATAAATGAACGTTGGCACGCACATTTATGGGAAAAAGAACATACAAAACACTCACATTTTAAACAACATCAAATTCGGAACACATTGCTGGAATACTGGCGAAAAGTTAGGAAAAAACATTATAATGAAATACCCAGATGGCTATCCACACTGGAAGCCCAAATCCATCCAAATATAATTAGCCAAGAACAAATAATAACTTATGAAGTCCTCCTAAATACTAAAGGAAGTCTAAAAACTAGAGAAAGACTTAAAAATGAAGGCATAGTAATAGATTGGCTACCATATTACCAAATTCAAAGTAGATACAAAAAAGACCTGGTGAAATTCGGAATATGTAAAAAACAAAATGAAATAGATAAAATATTAACAGGTCCTGACAAAAAATTCATTACCAAAATGTATAACTATCTCCTAAACTATGAAAATATTGAAGAAATAGTTAAACCTAATATGATAGCTTGTATGACCAACTTTGGCTATGCGATTCAGCTGGAAGATTGGGAAAAACTATGGTCAGAAAATTACAAAATGACACTATCAACACCTTACAAAGAAAATCTCTATAAAATGTTTTTCCGATGGCACTATGCGCCAGCGCACTTAGCCAAAATAAATGTGAATGTAAGCAACAAATGTTGGAAGTGCAAAAAAGAGGTAGGAACATACTACCACATTTGGTGGCGATGTAAGGAAGCAAAAAAATTTTGGACCCAAATTCAGACATGGATGGAAGAAATACTGGATTATAAACTTGAGATGAAACCAGAAATGTACTTATTAGGAATACTTAGAGGCAAACATAGTAAAGAAAATTATTACTTAATTAATCATATACTCACAGCTGCAAGATTAGCATTTGCACAAGTATGGAAGCAAGAAAAGACCCCAAATGAAGAAATGGTGATTAAAAAAATATTAGACTGCGCCAAATTTAGCAAATTAACATATGAGATACAAAACCAACAAAATAAGGACTATTACAGAGTATGGGAGAAATTATACAACTGGGTGGAAATTAAAAAAAATACATAGTAAATTGAATTGTAAAAGATAAACTTTTTATGCATATAAATTGTAAATGTTTAATGTTGTTTGTATGGTGTTTAAATGTTTGTATGTTAAGTAAAACCATTTTTAAAAAAACAAAAAAACAACAACCAGTAACTTCTTAAGCAATCTCTCCAAGTGATATATTTAAAAGTTTAGTCTTCTGTAGCTTCAGCAACTCTTAAGATAGCAAAGCTGGTTTTCAGTCAGTGATTTGCAACAAGAAAGACACACTATAAGATTAATGAGAAAGTTTTACCAGAAAATAAACCTTTTGTTTAGAATGAACTATATTTTTACGCAGGCACTGTACAACTATAAATTTATTTTAATAGCATAACAAAGTTCATGTTTAATAGACAATTTTAATAAGACTCTTATGCTTATTGGCATCAGTTAATTACTTTATGTTGGGTTGAATCAAAGAAATACTCAGTAGCAGGTGTTGTTCACAGTTTGTTTTATTGCTTTATTTTTTATCACAAGTACCAAAGAGAATCCCAATTCACAAAAGTGTGACATAGAAAATGGGATTAAAACATCCAGAGCTTCATCATCCTGCTGTATCTGTATGCCATCCAAGACATATACCAGTGTCTTCAAGTGAAAATGAATACTCTAGAACAGTGTTTCCCAACCTTTTTTGAGCCGCGGCACATTATTCATATTTTCAAAATCCTGGGGAACATTGAAAGGGAGGGGGGGCTAAAGAAAAGTTTGGACAAAAAACCTCTCTCTTCCTCCTTTTCGCTCTATTTCTCCCTCTTTCTCTCTTTTCCTTCCTTCCCTTATTTCTCTCTCTCCATCCCTCTTTCTTTCTTTCTTCCTCTCTTTTTAGCTCTCTTTCTCTCTCCCTCCTTCCCTTCCTCTATGTCTTTCTCTCTCCCTTGCTCTCTCTCTCTCTCTGTGTCTCTCTTGCTATCTCTTTCTTGCTTTTTTCTCTCTTTCTTGCTCTCTCTCTCTTTCATTGTCTCTTGCTATATGTCTCTTTCTTTCTCTTTTCCTCTCTTGCTATCTCTCTTTCTTTCTCTCTCTTTCTCTCTCTCTGTCTCTCTTGCTATGTCTCTCTTTCTTTCTCTCTCTCTCTCTCTCTCTGCCTCTCTTGCTAAGTCTCTCTTTTTCTCTTGCTATGTCTCTCTTTCTTTTTCTCTCTCTCTGCCTCTCTTGCTATGTCTCTCTTTCTCTCTCTCTTTCTCTATCTCTCTTTCTCTGCCTCTCTTGCTATGTCTCTCTTTCTCTCTCTCTGCCTCTCTTTCTTTCTTTCTCTTTCTCTCTCTCTCTCTCAACTGACTGCAAGCGGGAGCCCTGACGGCGGCAGCTGGACGTGCTGCTGGACGCCGTATATGCCAGGCCCGCAGCACTAGCACGTACGACGTCCAGCAGCACGTCCAACCGCCACCGTCAGGGCTCCCGCTTGCAGTCAGCTGAGAGAGAGAGAGAGAGAGAGCTCCCTCTCGCCGCCTGGAGCTCCCTCTCGCCGCCGCCATCTCCCCGCAACTGCCTGCAGCCGCTGCATCTGCCACCCCCCTCCCACCGCCAGTGCCCTCCCGTCGGGCCCCAAAGGACACTTGCCGCTGACACCAGAGAAGCTCTAGCTGGGCGGGGCGCTGCTGGTGCCTCCGATCTGGGGCTCCCACTCGCAGCTGTCCCTCGGCTCCTGCCTGATGCCGCGGAAGGCGAGAAAAAGGTGCGAAGAATGAAGGTCTCCTTCTTCCTGCCTTCCTTCTTTGGGGCCCAACAGGAGAGCGCCGAAAACCGCGGCATCGAGCAGGAGCCGGGGGACAGCTGCGAGCGGGAGCTCCAGGTCGGCATTGGCAGTGCCCCGCCCAGCTGGAGCTTCCCTAGGAGCTTTGCGGCACACCTGGCCGTGTCTCGCGGCACACTAGTGTGCCGCGGCACACTGGTTGGGAAACGCTGCTCTAGAATATAGGTAAGGAAATGAGGACATTTTTTATTTTCATATTTTATTTAGATTTGTAAATTTACTAAAAACAAAAAACTCTGTATATTTTTCATATATATATTTCATTTCCTTTGACTATATTTTCCTAGTGTTTTGTATGCACTTTTCACAGCTTTTTCTAATGTAAAATATTTTGCCTAGCTTTTTTCTAATTTAACAGTTTTATGTGTTCACCCTCCTATGACAGAAAGATAGATGAATGGATATTTGGTCTGTCTTTACTATGGCCTATAAATACCTGATAAAAATAAATTACGGATTTCAGTATGCATGTAAGCTCAATGCAACTTACTTATATATATAAAATATATGTTAATAATAATATACTGTTTTATGTATATAATAATATACTGTGGTAAAATATTCTACAGGATATTAAAAAGAAGCAGGAAGGAATATTTCCCCTAAAGGAGAAGATAAGAAATAATCGTAACAATGGGAGAAAACAGCCCCAGTCTTCTTTTGATAGGAAAACGCCTGAAGCAGAAACTTGAAGACGCTAGTCTTTAGGAATGGATATTTTGAATCCATTCATAAAAACTGAGAAAATTTATTCATAAGCAAAGAACAACCAGAAACTCCAAATAGAATAGAATAGAATAGAATAGAATAGAAACTTATTGGCCAAGTGTGATTGGACACACAAGGAATTTGTCTTGGTGCATATGCTCTCAGCATACATAAAAGAAAAAAATACATTTGTCAAGAATCATGAGGTACAACACTTAATGATTGTCATAGGGGTCAAATAAGCAATGAAGAACAATCAATATTAATAAAAATCTTAGGATACAAGCAACAAGTTACAGTCATACAGTCCTAAGTGGGAGGAAAAGGATGATAGGAATGATGAGAAAAACTAGTAGAAATAGAAGTGCAGATTTAGTAAAAAGTCTGACAGTGTTGAGGGAATTCGGAGAGGGGCGGCATACAAATCTAAATAATAAATAAATAAATTATTTGTTTAGTAGATTGATGGCGTTCGGGAAAAAACTGTTCTTGTGTGTAGTTGTCTTGGTGTGCAGTGCTCTGTAGCGACGTTTTGAGGGTAGGCGTTGAAACAGTTTGTGTCCAGGATGCGAGGGATCAGTAAATATTTTCCCTGCCCTCTTTTTGACTCGTGCAATTTACAGGTCATCAATGGAAGGCAGGTTGGCAATACCATAGGCAAGGAAACAAAGATTAGCCCAAAGAAAACACCTAAGATTTATAATTCCCCTCTTCTCTGTAGAACCATTCGGAGGTGAGTTCCTCCCAGTTCAGACTGGTTTGGTCGAATTGGTAGCAACCCACTGGTGACATCATAACAATGTCATGGAACCGGCTCAGTTGGTGCTCAGTCCATGAAGGCCACCATCTTTTTTTAAAAGAAATGGAATGGGGGGGGGGATTTTTTTTATTTTGGGGGGTTATTTTTTCTTTCTGCGCATGCACAGAAGCTGAGTTTCCAGCACTGCACATGCATCCCCATCTTGTTTTGGCTTTTTAGGGTGGTGGTGGTGGATTTTTTCTGATCTTTTCCTACTACTAATGCCAGTGGTGGGATCCTGCCAGTATGAGTAACTGTGCGCAGCTCTGTGGCTCTGGCATGCAAATGTGGGTTCGAGCGCAATTTTGCTTCCTGTACCTGTGCAGGTAGCAAAATCTTACATGGGGATGCGTGTGAATGCACGCGTGTTTCGGCAAGGTTTTTTGCTTCTGTGCAAAAAACCTTTCAGAAACATACACACATATGCATCCCCATGCAAGATTTTGCTACCTGCCTCGTGTGCCAGAGCCACAGAGCTGTGCACAATTAGCCATACCAGCAGGAGTCTACCATGGGCATTCACCCACAAGGTGCAGCTATGCGGCGTGGGAGGAAGCAAACTGGCAGCGAGATAAACTAGAACTAACCCCTAGAGCCAGCCATGACACCTAGATGAACCTATAGAAATTTGGCAATTCTCATTAAAATATTAAATGACATATTCTTATACAGGTACAGCAACAGCATCTCAATCACAAAGTCCCAAAGAATGTATAAAAATCCACCTACTCTGAACTCCATTTTATCAGTCACTCTAGAAATAGGCTGCTACCCCTTCCATGAGTTTTATTTTTATGTTTGCATGCTTTTTATTTTATTTTGGTGATCCACTTGACAATATTGAACTACTATAAGTAACAAAGATACAGAAATTGATACAGACCTGGCAGTCTCTTGAGTGAAACTTTTCCTAATAATCCTCTTGGGTTTGTTTGATAGTGTTTGTGGCATTAAGGCTGATGCTAAAATATACCATTATTTCAGAAACTCTATAAAATTTAAAGGGCACTAATGGATCCAGTTTCATGACACATAAGACCTGCATCTGGTGGCAGCACTCTAAGAATCTGCTATCTTAATGGGATCTAATAAATAATTTAGGATGCCAGATGGTGTCATGAAGTTTGAATAAAGCATGGAAAAATCTGATTTAGAAAAACTGCAGAGAACAAAAATACAAAATTGTTACACTGTGAATGATACGATCATGAAAACAAGTCTTCTGTCACCATTAAAATAGAATCCTGAAAATACCTACACTTACCAAGGTTGTTCTGTGTAAAACATGTAGTAAATGCCAAATATTACATGACATTTATAAAATATTAATCCATATTAATAGACCTTTGACTATGACTAATTAAAAAAAAAAGTTAGCCATGAACTTGTTTCCAGAAAACAAGAATTTATGTGCCTATTTAAAGATATAGAGATTTGCAAAATAAGCTTATGGATCTGAGGTTTTGTATTGCCTAATTCAGTTGAAATCTTTCAGCCAAATTTCAATGACTCTTTGTACAGTTTTGTATATAGATTTATATGTAATTTTAAAGCAAACACTTAAATAGAAATGTCATTAAAATTAACTATCTTACCAAATGTTTCCCATTTCTTCAAGTAAAAAGAAGTTCAAATGGAAAGCTTTTCTACTTAGAATTATTCGGGGGGAGGGGGTTTTTATAAATTTTTTCTTTATTTTTCTTCCAACATACAATGAAACAACATGAGCAATAAAAACACAGAATCAATGCTGAAAATAATAATTAATGATATTTATTTGATATGTTAAACATTCAGAGAAAATAAATGCTAATACTTTCAACCTGTACTTTTTATCCTCTTCTTTGCTAAGTTAATTAAAATTAACTACACATGAGATATATTTCATCTACAGATAACAATATTATGAAATCTATTCCCTTATATTCCCTTTTTCTATTTATAATAAAACATAAACATCTTAATCTCTTAACTCAATATTTAATTTAATCCTTTCATCTCTGTGTTAACTCATTATCCAATGCTGCCACCAATCCTTATTTTGTCCTCTGGGTCTTTATTAGATTAAAAATAAATCATCATGTATTTCTTCAAAAGTAATTAAAAGAAAATACTTCTCAATTATTTTTAGTTTCCAGCCATTCATAAAACTTTCCCCAGATCTTATAGTAATCACACTCCTCTTTATCTTTACGTTTTAAAGTAAGCCTATTCATTTCAGCACAATCTAAAATCTTACGTAATATTTCTCTTTCGTCTGGAATTTTATTCAGCTTCCAATTTTATGCATATGCTATTCTAGCTGCTTTTAAAATATGTATAATCAAATATATTTCTTCTTTATTAACATTTTCTGGTAAAATATCTAATACGAATATGTCTGGTTTAAATTCAATACAGTGATCCCTCGATTTTCGTGATCTCGATCTTCGCGAAACGCTATATCGCGATTTTTCAAAAAATATTAATTAAAAATATTTTCCCACCCGATGACGTCACTCTCTTCCTTTCTCATCTTTCTTTCTCTCTCTCTTTCTCTATCTTGCTTCTTCCTCTCTCACACTCTCTTCCTCCCTCTCTCATCTCTTTCTTTCCTTCTCTCTCTTTCTCTATCTCTCCCCCTCTTGCTCTCGAGCGGCGCGTGGGCGGCGGGGAAGACCCAGGGAAGGTTCCTTTGGCCGCCCAGCAGCTGATCTGCTCGGCAGTGCCGCAGCAGCGAGGAGCCGAAGATCCGGGTTTCCCCTTTGCGTGGGCGGCAGGGAAACCCGGATCTTCGGCTCCTCGCTGCTGCGGCACTGCCAAGCAGATCAGCTGCTGGGCGGCCGAAGGAACCTTCCCTGGGTCTTCCCAGGTGCGGAAGTAAAAACACCATCTGCGCATGCGCGGCCATGGAAAAAATGGGCACGCATGCGCAGATGGTGTTTTTACTTCCGCACCACTATATCGCGAAAAATCGATTATCGCGAGGGGTCTTGGAACGGAACCCTCGCGATAATCGAGGGATCACTGTAGTCCTTTTCAAAATCTTCTGTATCCAATGCTGAATCTCTTTCCAAAATTTCTTAGCTTCTGTGCATGTCCACCACATATGATAAACAGAGCCTGGTAGCTGATTACATTTCCAACATTTCATTGATTTATTCTTAAACATTTTTGCTAATTTTTCTGGTGTCATATACCATCTATAAAACATCTTATATATAAATTCTCTTTATACGCTGTTGACATTGACATTTTATAATTTATTTCTCAAATTTGTTGTCATTTATCAATATCTATTGAATAATAGAATTATTCTTGATGCAAGTTCGAATTTCCTTGAATTGTAATACAATGCAAATGTTATAGAAACAGAACATAACCTATTAGTTAGTTCAGAAGGATGGAAGGCTGAGACCATTTTGGGCCCCATCAGGATTAAACTCCAGGCTGTGGGTAAAGTTAGCCAGCAATACTGCATTCTAACTACTTTGTCACTACGGTTGCCTATGAAACTTTCCTTATGAAAGGTTTTTCACAAATTAGCGCCGGTGGTCTTCATCCCCCAGGGCATTTTGCAGGAGGCCCGGGGGACACGGAGGCATGGCGTAGCTGCCATTTTGGATATCGGCCAAGATCTCGTGAGGCTTCGCGAGATCTCGGCCGAAAATCCGATCAGAGTGGTCTGATCGGTGACGTGTCCGGGCGGAGCCTGCCAGCCCTATAAAAGGGCTGGCAGGCTCGGAGTTTGGCCTTTTCACCGGAATTCGTTGGAGACAAACACTCGGCTGGGTGTTTGCCTCATTTGCAGCGGCCATTTTGTGTGGCCTCGTGCATCGGCCATTTTAAGGAAGCCTCATCGGAGGCTTTCTTTGGATTTTGGTCGGGGCGAAAAGCCTGGGAATTCCTCCTCGGGACCGAGGAGGACTTTTTCCCCTGCGCATCTTTCCCCTTAGTAGGGGGGTTCTTTGAACAGCCCCTTGGGGGGTGGATTCGGTGGGCAGGGGGGGGGTGCGGCCCAATAGGCCCGGTTCACTCGAGCCTTTGGGCTTGGGTGTTTCATCCTCCTCGGGACTGAGGAGGGGGTTTTCCCCCTGCGTTTACCTTTCCCTTAGTAGGGTTTTTTCTGAACGGCCCCTTGGGGGTGGATTTAAAAGGGGTGTGCGGCCTAGCGGGCCCCATGCCACTTTGAGCCTCTTGGGCCATACTGCTGTCCAGTTAATAATAAAACAAAAAACAAAAAAAACTATTTTGATGGCCCCTAAAAGGCAGAAGGCCCCGGGTCCACAGGCTGAGCCTGTGACGAGGCCGAGACGGGGGGTTAAGCCCTCAGCTCGGGCTCGAGCTAGTCTGGGGGAACCCCAGGGTGGAGCCCAGAAGGGGAGTAGGAGGTCTGGACCCCCGGTTGCCGACGCTAACATGTCCTCTCTTTCCTGGGCCAGGGTCATTGAAAGGTTGGACGACCTCGACGCAAGTTGGTGGTCAGTGTACGGCCCGGGGAGTGCCTCCCCATCAGCACCAGTGGCCCTCGGCAGAGCTCCTGATGAACCGACAGCCCAGGCCGGGCAGATGGCCCAGCCTAGGCAGATGGCGGCGTTACCGGGCCCCGTAGGAGCGGGGCTCCCATGGATGGTTTCTACCCCTTTGGGGGCAGGTGAGATCGCACCACACCTAACATCTTCACTGCTCCTCCCTTTGCCCGGACAGGCCATTGTTCCACCGGGTTTGGGGAGTGGGGTCAACTTCATAGGTACACCAGCGGTCACCTGTAGCCAGGTTTGGCCCCCACAATCTTCTGTTGCGCTAGCGCAGGCCCCAGGGATGGCCTCTCCATCAGGGCCAGGGGTGTCGGGGGCTGGGGTCACCGCGGCATGGGACCCTTTTGCCAGTATTAGGGTGGGGGCCATCCCGTGGGGGCTGCTATCCACGCCCCTAGGGTTTCATTTACATCCCTCAGTCAGGGAAACCATTTGGAAGGGAGAATATGTTGATCTATTCTCCCTCCTTAACAGGGAGGTCACCAAGAAGGACAAGGAAGGGGAGGCTCAGGGGGAAAAGCCTAAGAAGACGAAAGTCAGCAGATGCTTCAGCTCTTGCTGTATGCTTATCTGACTTACGCCTCCATAGTGATTGAGAGGCAGCCCGCTAGGGCTGCCTCGATGCTCAAATATATTGATTTAATAGCCCGTGCTCATTTTGAGTACAAGGGCTCAATTTGGCGTCACTATGACAAGGCTTTCAGGATGTGGGTGGCATTCGATCCCACTCTCCCCTGGGACATGGTCGTTCCTGATCTGTGGTTTGCAGCAACCCACATATCTGGGAACGAGGGTTGTGATCGCACAGATAGCGGTCACTTCATGGAGGAGGAGCCTCTAGCATCCACCCCTGCTAAGGCCACCATGGGGGGTGCGACCAAAGCCCCCCTTCCCCCATGTCATGAATTTTCCGCAAAAGGGGCTTGTTTTCGCCCCTTTTGCAAGTTCAGACATGCTTGTGGGAACTGTGGGGGTACCCATGCCACTACAGTGTGTCCCAGGCCAAAAAAGGGGAAGGATAAGAAGGGAGAGGGTCAGGCTAAACAACCCCTGCCCGCTGGGGGAAAAGGGTCCCAGCCCAATTAAGCTTCCAGTTCTCAGGGAATGGCTAGCAGATTATCACCCTCGCTGGAGAGCGGCTGCTCTCCTGCAGGGCTTCTCAGAGGGTTTTAAGATCCCGTATGTGGGGATACGGAAGGCTTTCATGTCCAACAACCTCAAGTCGGTTGTAGGACATGAAGACATCGTTAGGGCAAAAATACAGAAGGAGGTGGCCGAGGGCAGGGTTCTGGGGCCTTTCCCAGAGCCGCCCTCCCCAACTCTACGGGTGTCCCCTTTAGGTGTGGTCCCCAAAAAGGCGAGTGGTGAATTTAGGTTAATTCACCACCTGTCTTTTCCAAAAGGGGAATCAGTGAATGATTTCATTCCTGATGAACTTTGTTCGGTCCGCTACGCATCTTCTGATGCGGCAGTGACCATGGTGAGGAAGTGTGGGATTGGAGCCCTTATGGGTAAATGCGACATTAAGTCGGCATTCCGGCTCCTCCCCATACATCCAGACGACTTCGAGCTCATGGGCTTCCACTTTGAAGGTGGTTTTTATGTGGATAGAGCATTGCCAATGGGATGCTCTGTCTCATGCTCTCTTTTTGAGAGCTTTAGCACCTTCTTGGAGTGGGCGCTCAGGAGGCGCAGTGGTCTGGGTTCGATCGTTCACTACCTCGATGATTTCTTGTTGGCGGGGCCTGCGCGTTCAGAGCAATGTTTTGCTCTAATGCGGGACTTCGAAGCCCTTTGCGCTCAATTGGGGGTGCCTTTAGCCCCTGAGAAGACCGAGGGCCCTGCTACCAAGATTACCTTTCTTGGTATTGAATTGGACTCAGAGGAGCAATCTTCCAGATTGCCCCTGGACAAATTGGTCAAGATTCGGGGTAAGCTCGATTTATTGTTAGGCTGTCAGAAGGTCACTCTTCAGCAGCTGCAAGAACTAGCGGGGCTTCTTAATTTTGCCTGCCGGGTCATTGTTCCCAGCCGGGCTTTTTCCCGGAGGTTATACAACGTGATGAAGGGGCTGCGTTTGCCCCATCATCGTACCCGCCTATGCACCGGGGTCAGGGATGACCTATGTGTATGGCGGGAATTTTTAGATCAGTTTAATGGGTTGTCATTTTGGAGGCATGAGCTTCTCTTGGAAGTTGAGTTGCAGTTATGCTCAGATGCTGCGGGGACCCGTGGTTTCGGGGTTATATTAGGCGACGAGTGGTGTCATTCCGCTTGGCCTCCAGAATGGAGGGCCTCTCCCCTGGTCAAGGACTTGATCTTTTTAGAGCTCCTCCCCTTAGTAGTGGCCTTAGAGCTTTGGGGGGAGCAGTTTAGGGACAAAACCGTGCATTTTTGGTGTGACAACCTGGCTGTAGTCCATGTTGTGAATGCCCTGTCCTCTAAGAGCAACAGGGTCATGCGGCTTGTCCGCCAATTTGTGCATAGGTCTTTGTCCATAAACACCTTATTTTTGGCTCGACACGTCCCTGGGTTAGACAACGGGATTGCTGACGCCTTGTCCCGTGGTCAGTTGTCCAGGTTTCGGACCCTGGCTCCGTGGGCCCACGCGTCTCCAGAGGCTTTTCCTGACCACCTTTGGAGCCTGGGTGGGCTCCCGAGCAGTGGAGAGCAGAAGCCTGCAGGGCCATGGCCCTCTCAGTGGCACCAGGCACCCTGAGGGCTTATCAGCATGCAGGTAAGGAGTTTGGGGATTTCAGGCAGGATAGGGGTTACACCCATAGTTGGCCTGCCCCAGTGGAACACCTGATGGAATTTTGTGTCCAGCATAGGCAGCGTGGCCTTTCAGTTAGGACAATTAGGTCCCAAGCTAGCAGGTCTCGCCTTCTTGTCTAAGGCGGGCGGGTTTCGGGACCTTTCTTGTGACTTCCGTATTCGGAAGATGCTGGAAGGCTGGGTGAGGGAGTGACAGGGGACCCCTACAGATAGTCGCCAGGCTCTGACGATGCAGCAGCTGTCGCTTATTAACCAAGCTTTGGACAGTCTGTGTGGCTCTTTGTACGAGGCCCGTCTCTTTAGGGCAGTGACTTGTGTCATATTTTTTGGGGCCCTGCGTGTCAGCGAGGCTATGGCCTCCTCGCAGGCTGACAGGGCGCTCTGTGCCTTGCAGTTGGCTGATTTAGAGTTTAGGGACAGGGGTGTCTCCCTTTTGGTGAGACATTCCAAGACGGATCAGTTACATAGAGGGGTTAGGATAGAACCTAGTGCGGCCACCAATCATTCTGTGTGCCCGGTAGCCGCTCTTTCTCACTTCTGTAACATGAGGGGACCGGGGCAGGGGTACCTTTTTAAGCATCAGGATGGTACCCCTCTAACTCACTATCAATTCTGGGTTCTAGTGTCCAGGGCTATGGTCATGATAGGTATGGATCCCGCCGGCTATGGAACACATTTGTTCCGTATCAGCGGCGCCACTAGTGCGGCACTTTCGGGTTTCCCGAGTCAGAGGATTCGGGAGATCGGCCGCTGGCGGTCAGCGGCCTATTTAGGTTATGTACGGCCAGCTGAGGGTCCAGGGCAAGATCCTAGGCTAGGTAACCTCTCTTTGCCCTCTTCCAGATAGCCCCGCCAGTTTGAGACCGACGGCGTTGCTTTGCAGTCACAGCATGATATTTTGGGCTGGCCGCTCAGCAGCAAGAACCGCTGTGGGGACCCAGCTGTCATTGGGCCGATGGGTCAACGTCATCTGGATGGGGAGAAGAGGCATGCGGTGGGAAGGGCTTCTACCGCTTCTACTGGGAGGGCGGCATCCCATTGCTGCGCCCAGGTGGTTGGTCTTACACCTCGGTGGCAATGACCTATGTATGCTTGGAGGTCTACCTTTGATCTGCCAGGCTCACGAAGACCTGCGGTGGCTTCGCACTATGTGGCCCACCACGCAAGTGGTGTGGTCTGAGATCCTCCCGCGGATCACTTGGAGGGACACCATTTCCCTTAGGGCCATTCACCGGGTTAGAAGGAGAGTGAATAAGGCCCTGGGCAAGGTAGTCAGAGAGTTAGGTGGGGTTGTAGTGGCCCATCCCCGCATCACCATAAATCAGCCATGGCTTTACCGGGCTGATGGTGTTCACCTGTCAGAACAAGGGAACACCATCTTCTTACAGGACCTGCAGCGGTCACTGCGCGAGCTGGTGCAGTTAGAGGGGGAGTCGGGGGGCCAAGATAGAGATCTGACCCCCACTCCCTGGCAGGTTAGGGGCGGAAAACTGGGTGGTGGTTTAGCAACTGCGTGTTCTCCGTTGGGCATCTTTGGGGATGATTGACAGGTTCTATCCAAAGGCTTGTGGTATTGGCGACCTGAGCAGTTGGGGGGAACCTGTCTTTGGGTCCCGCCCATTTAATTCCCCTTGTTAGCCGGTGGGACCTCCCACATGCAAGTGCATGGCAAGGTCTCAGGTGAGGGAGTGGTCCCTCACCTGGATTAGCATGGAGCTATGCCCATAAGTTGCCCCGGAAGTTTATTATACGTCATTTTCCGCCCCGGAAGCAATTGTTTGACCCTGCGGGTCCTTGCTAGGGTTATAGTTAATTATGCTAATTATGCAAATTTATTTAAATAAATTATGCAAATTTATTTTAATAAAAAAATGACCCAGTTTTAAATCCAGCTCTTGTGTCCGTGTCGTTACTCCGCCTCTCCTGCAAAAGTTTTTCTTAAAATGTATTTCTTTAGAAGCAAGATGGCTAGGAAAATGGGATTAAAATGGAACAATCATTTTAAAAATTACTAAAGATGAGGGAGTACTGCCTTAACAGATACAGAGAATATTACTTTTGAAGATTTTACTTGAATTGAAACTTGTATTGACATAGCTGATCTTTATATATAAATTGTTTTTCTTTGCCCTGAACTTATAGTCAAATCAATTTTATTGAGGGAGCCCACTGTGGATTTTTTTAAAATAAAAGTTTTATAGCATTTTTCAGAGTGGTAAATGATAGGTTCAACTTTTTCAAAAAAAGTTCACAGAAGCATAGAATTTGAAAAGAAAACAACCAGTCTTTGATTAAGCTGAGATTGCTTTAGTTCAATATACAATTAGTTTAAGTAAATTTTGTTTATATGTAATTTAGCTTAGACAGAAGGAAAAATCCAAGATTACATATACCTCTTTAAATTTAGGAGATGTGTTGCATCTCCTAAAATTGTTGCATCCAGTTTGAATAAGAAGAGAAGGGAGGGAAATTGCCATCCTCCAATCAGTTTGAATTTACAGAGGTTGGGGAAAGAGCTACTGCCAGAGGACTGTGAGTTTGAATAAGAAGAGGAGGAGAAAGGAGGAATATTTCCATCCTCCAATCAATTTAAATTTACAGAGCCTGGGGAAAGAGCAACTGCCAGAGGCCTGTGAGTTTGAATAAGAAGAGGCAGAGAAAGTCGAGAAAGGTATTGTATAACTCAACTCAACCCCACCCAAACAGGATACAGCTCTCCCACCACACTCACACACTCATCTTGCAAAATACCTACAAACACCCTACAAAAAACCTAACAAACTACAAGCACAACTTCCCTTATTCTACACCCACCTTGCAACCAACTACACACATGAAAGACAAACTAACCACACACCCAGAAGAAGTACCAACCACACACACAGAAGACAGACCCACCACACAGAAGACTGAGGAAGGAGCTGACTCTATGGTGATTTGCAGATTGTGTTCCATGTGCACACTTTTGCCCTCAAACCTAAACTTTATGTGCAACAAATGTAAATTAATGCAACTACTTGAGGAAAAAATAGAAAACCTAGAGAAAAACCTAAAAACTCTGAAACTCAAACATCAAAATGAGAAAGACCAACAAACTCCTAGCAGAATCAACACCTCAGAGGAGCAAAACAGAATCACCCCCCCCCCCAGAGGATGAAAACGGCTGGACACATGTCACCCAAAGAAGGAAATACCAACCAAATACAAAACAGCTACCAATTCCAACACACTCCCTCCCAACCCCACAGCCTACAAGCAACAAAAACCTAGGACTCCTAACAAAAGAGAACACACATATAATTGACAAACAATCACCAGAAAGAAAGCCCAATAAAACAGCGCCAAATGACACCACCACAGCAAAGAAAAAGACCCTCCCACACCAACCCAATTAAAAGGAAAAGGAGAGAGCTGATGATTGGTGATGCAATTCTCAGGGGAACTGAACCTACCATCTGCAGATTGGACAATCAAACCAGAGAGGTGTGCTGCCTCCCTGGAGCCAAAATCTCTGACATAACACAAAACCGTACCAAAATATTAAAGCCCACTGACTACTACCCCCTACTGGTGATACATTGGGAACAAATGACACAGGGAAAGACATGAATCTCCAACGGTCCTTGGAAGAAGCCCTCAGCAGTCAGGATTCAGGCCCGGCTACAGCACGGAAATTGCTTTGGTCACGTTGATGGATGATCTCTGGCAGGCCTGGGACAAGGGTTTATCTTCTGTCCTGGTGCTTCTTGACCTCTCAGCGGCTTTCAATACCATCGACCATGGTATACTTCTGCGCCAGCTGGAAGGGTTGGGAGTGGGAGAAACTGTTCTTCAGTGGTTCTCCTCCTACCTCTCCGGTCGGTCACAGTTGGTATTAGTGGGGGGTCAGAGGTTGACTTCGAGGTTACTCTCTTGTGGGGTGCCTCAGGGGTCGTTCCTCTCCCCCCTGCTATTCAATATCTGCATGAAATCGTTGGGTGAGATCATCCAAGGGCATGGGGTGAGGTATCATCAGTATGCAGATGATACCCAGCTGTACATCTCCACCCCATGTCCAGTCAACGAAGCAGTGGAAGTGATGTGCCAGTGCCTGGAGGCTGTTGGGGTCTGGATGGGTGTCAACAGACTCAAACTCAACCGGGATAAGACGGAGTGGCTGTGGGTTCTGCCTCTCAAGGACAATTCCATCTGTCTGTCCATAACCCTGGGGGGGGGGGGTGTTTCTCAGAGAGGGTTCGCAACTTGGGTGCCCTCCTCGATCCACAGCTCACATTAGAGAACCATCTTTCAGCTGTGGCGAGGGGGACGTTTGCCCAGGTTTGCCTGGTGCACCAGTTGCGGCCCTATTTGGACCGGGACTCACTGCTCACAGTCACTCATGCCCTCATCACCTCAAGGTTCGACTACTGTAATGCTCTCTACATGGGGCTACCTTTGAAAAATGTTTGGAAACTTCAGATCGTGCAGAATGCAGCGGCGAGAGCAATCATGGGCTTCCCTAGGTATGCCCATCTTACACCAACACTCTGCAGTCTGCATTGGTTGCCGATCAATTTCCAATCACAATTCAAAGTGTTGGTTATGACCTATAATGCCCTTCATGGCATCGGATCAGAATATCTCTGGGACCGCCTTCTGCCACACGAATCCCAGCGACCGATTAGGTCCCACAGAATTGGCCTTCTCCGGGTCCCGTCAACTAAACAATGTCGTCTGGCAGATCCCAGGAGAAGAGCTTTCTCTGTGGCGGCCCTGACTCTCTGGAACCAGCTCCTCCCGGAGATTAGAACTGCCCCCACCCTCCTTGCCTTCCGTAATGTTGTGGTTAGCTCTGGCCCAGCTCCTGCCCCAAGGACTGTGGATGTGGGGGAGACATCCACATGCTGCAGGCCTGTTTTGCCCCCGGTGGAATCTGATGATGAAGGCTCCTCTGACCAAGAAGACATGAGTGACAGGGAGGAGGAGAGTGTGGCAGACAGCTCAGAAGGAGATCAATTATCTAGCTCCTCCTTGGATTCAGAACAAGAGTTAATGATACAGCCACGCATGCGGAGAGTGATGCATAGGCAACAACAACTACGAGATTATTATCAAATGAGGCCACCTGTGGTTGGGTGGGTCTGTGGTAATTAGTGAGGCTGCTATAAAGAGCAGCCTGTGGGTTTGGCCATTGTGGAGGATTATCTGATCATTGTGTTTCATGACTGCGTTACTGACTTTGACTTTTTGTGTGCTGATTTTTCCCTGCTTTGAAACTAAACCAGAGCAAAGTGTGTTTCACTTTGTGAAAGAAGGACTTTGAATTGCCTCACAGCTGCAAGCTAAGTATCACAGGACTGATAAGGGACTTGTATAAATTACCAGTTTGTTTGGAGACTAGTGCTCTTTGCTATACCAAAAGAGGGCTTAGTTTAAGTGAATTTTCATTATAAAGAACATTGTTTTGAATTTACAAACGTGTGTGTGTCTGAAATTTGTACCTGTGAATTTTTGGGATGATTCTACCAGAGAGCCCGACAGAACACGTAAAGTCCTTAAAACTCACCTCTGCCATCAGTCATGGGGGGAATTGAGGCATTCCCCCCTCCCCCGGGCCTATACAATTTATATATGGTATGTCTGTGTGTATGTCTGGTTTAATAATGGGGTTTTTTAATTTTTTTAATTTATTAGATTTGTTGTGAATTGTTTTATTATATGTGGTAAGCCGCCCCGAGTCTATGGAGAGGGGCAGCATACAAATCTAATAAATAAATAAATAAATAAAGGCCCAACACGAACAATACCTTGCCATGAAAGTCAATGGCAACCAAAAAAGCTTCTTACAGCACATAAACAACAAGAAGAAAATCAAGGAAGCAGTCACTACACTAAAAAATGAAGATCCTAATGAAATCACAGACAACAGAGATAAAGCACAGCTGTTCAATGCCTACTTTGCATGAGTCTTCACACAAAAAGGAACCCACCAACCAACTAACCTGCAACTCAACTGCAATAAACATCCCATGAACCAAACTCAACACAGATAAAAACACAATAAGGAACTGCTCATGGGAGCTCAATGAGTACAAATCACCAGTACCAGACGGACTTCACCCCAGAGTCCTAAAAGAACTGGCAGACCCCATAGCACTTCTCTGCATCTACCAAAAATCCTGGACCACTGGAGACCTTCCGGAAGACTGGAAATGAGCTGACATAGTCCCCATCCACAAAAAAGGTAAAAAGACTGACCCAGGCAACTACAGACCTATCAGTCTGACTTCTATACCTAGAAAAATACTGGAGAAAATAATAAAAAGCAGCTTTGCCACTACCTAGAAACAAACAAGATAATATGCAACAGCCAACATGGGTTTGTCAAAAACAAATCATGCCAAACCAATCTCATATCATTCTTCAAAACTATAACCAAGTAAGTAGACCAACGCAACGTAGTACACCTCATATACTTGGACTTCAGTAAATCTTTCAATAAAGTTGACCACAATCTCCTAATCCACAAATTAGAAAAATATGGGGTAGATTACAACACAATGCAGATGGATAAACAGTTGGCTGACCAACCGCACCCAACGAGTTGTCCTCAACGGCTCCAAATCCACATGGAAGAAGGTAGGCAGTGGGGTACCACAAGGTTCTGCCTCCCAGCAATTTACCTCCTTGCAGCAAATGCCCCAGAGCCTGATTAGCACAAGCAAACTGACCTTCAGCTTTGATTGACTGAATCTGCAGACAAGCTCACATGCTAAAATGAAAGTGAAACTAAAGCTGCATGGAGGCAAATTGCTGGCAGAGAGAGGCAAGGCAGAATGTTATTTTCTTGTGCTAATCAGACTGCGCAGAAAATTCCTATAGAATGTTCAAATTATTAGACTTATTTTTTAAAGACTGTTTATTGTTCTAGACAACTTAACAAAATGAAGGAGCTGTTTAAAATAAATGCTTGATCTGAAGAGGCCTAGTGCTATTGTATCTTCTTTTAAATAGTAGAGAATAACTATACAGTCATACCTCATCTTACGAACCTAATTGGTTCCAGGGGGAGGTTCGTAAGACTAAAAGTTCGTAAGATGAAACATTGTTTCCCATAGGAAACAATGTAAAATCCATTAATCCGTGCAACGGGGAAAAAAACGCAAAAAACCGCCGCCGCCCAGCTGTCACCTTTTAAAACAGCTGGGGGGCTTCCCAGCATCCTCCTGAACCCGAATGCCAAACCCGAACTTCTGGGTTCGGTGTTTGGGAGGCCGCCGAGAAGCCCCCCGGCTGTTTTAAAAGGTGACAGCCGGGCGGCGGGGCTTCCCAGTGCTAAAAAGAAAAGTTGCCAGCCAGCGCTGCGACTGATGGAGTCCTGAGCCTCCCGTTCTCTCCCTCTCCTCGCCCCTTCGCCTCCCTGTGTTCCTAGGAGAAGTGCTGGGGATTGAGGCAAGCCAGCTCTTCTGCTCCTCCCCAGCGCTAAAAAGAAAAGTTGCCAGCCAGCCCTGTGACTGACGGAATGCTGAGCCTCCCGTTCTCTCTCCCCCCCACCCCTTCGCCACCCTATGTTCCTAGGAGAAGTTCTGGGGATTGAGGCAAGACAGCCCTTCTGTTCCTCACCAGCACTTCTCCTAGAAACACTGGGAGGTGAAGGGGCGAGGATAGGGAGAGAATGGGAGGCTCAGGACTCCATCAGTCGCAGCGCTGGCTGGCAACTTTTCTTTTTAGCACTGGGAAGCCCCGCCGCCCGGCTGTCACCTTTTAAAACAGCCGGGGAGCTTCTCAGAGGCCTCCCGAACGCCGAACCAGAAGTTCGGGTTTTGGTGTTTGGGTTCAGGAGGCTGCTGGGAAGCCCCCCGGCTGTTTTAAAAGGTGAGAGCCGGGCTGCGGGGCTTCCCAGCAGCCTCCTGAACCCCAAACTTTTGCCGAACTTCCAGGTTCAGGGTTCGGGAGGCTGCTGGGAAGCCCCGCAGCCCGGCTGTCACCTTTTAAAACAGCCGGGGGGCTTCCCAGCAGCATCCTGAACGCCGAACCTGGAAGTTCGGGTTTGGCGTTGGGAAGACGAAAAAAGTTCGGAAGAAGAGGCAAAAATTTTCTGAACCCCGGGTTCGTATCTCGGGTTGTTCGTAAGACGAGGGGTTTGTATCTTGAGGTAGCACTGTACTTCCAGAAAGCCACATCAATTTATTTTATTTTATTTTATTTTATTTTATTTTATTTTATTTTATTTTATTTTATTTTATTTTATTTTATTTTATTTTATTTTATTTTATTTTATTTTATTTTATTTTATTTTATTTTATTTTATTTTATTTTATTTTATTTTATTTTATTTTATTTTATTTTATTTTATTTTATTTTATTTTATTTTATTTTATTTTATTTTATTTTATTTTATTTTATTTTATTTTATTTTATTTTATTTTATTATTTTATTTTATTTTATTTTATTTTATTTTATTTTATTTTATTTTATTTATTTATTTATTGGATTTGTATGCCGCCCCTCTCCGTAGACTCGGGGCGGCTAACAACAATGATAAAAACAACATGTAACAATCCAATCCAATACTAAAATAACTAAAAAAAAACTTATTATAAAAACAAAACATACATACAGACATACCATGCGTAAATTATAAAGGCCTAGGGGAAAAGAATATCTGAGTTCCCCCATGCCTGACGGCAGAGGTGGGTTTTAAGAAGCTTACGAAAGGCAAGGAGGATGGGGCAATTCTAATCTCTGGGGGGAGTTGGTTCCAAAGGGCCAGGGCCGCCACAGAGAAGGCTTTTCACTGGGTCCCGCCAAACGACATTTTCTGGGTAAAAATGACCACTGCAATGCTGGTTGCTGCCACCAACCAGCATCCCCAGTTCATGTCCATGTGGTTGGCTATTGTGTCCTGGGACTTCCCTGTCTTTGTATCTCTTCTGATTCCTATCAATCTATCCGGTCACTCCCCAATGTCCGCTGTTCCTCTCAGAAGGCATCTCCAGTTTTCCACACTTGCCACTTCTCCAGTCGCTGTGATGTTGCTCAGCGTCTTTGGGGCTTTTCTAAGGCACCAGCAGACCCCTCCCACGCACAAACAGGGAAGTCTCTCAGGCACCTCCCCCAGGGATGGCTGGTCTCACTTGCCACTTCTCCAGTCGCTGTGGTGTTGCTCAGCATCTTTAAGGCTTTTCTAAGGCACCAGCAGACCCCTCCCACACACACACAGTGAAGTCTCTCAGGCACCTCCCCCAGGGATGGCTGGTCTCACTTGCCGCTTCTCCAGTCACTGTGGTGTTGCTCAGCATCTTTAAGGCTTTTCTAAGGCACCAGCAGACCCCTCCCACGCACACACAGGGAAGTCTCTCAGGCACCTCCCCCAGGGATGGCTGATCTCACTTGCCACTTCTTCAGTCGCTGTGCTGTTGCTCAGCGTCTTTAAGGCTTTTCTAAGGCACCAGCAGACCCCTCCCTCACACACAGAGGGAAGTCTCTCAGGCACCTCCCCCAGGGATGGCTGGTCTCACTTGCCACTTCTCCAGTCGCTGTTTTTTTTAATAATAATAATAATAATAATAATAATAATAATAATAATAATTATTATTATTATTATTATTATTATTATTATTATTATTATTATGTCAATACAACACAGCAAATGAGATCATTATGCCGGATTTCATATTTTATCAACAGTCGGGTGCTTCCCAAGCACCTAGGACTGCGTGATGTAGCAGCGAATTATGCTTGCCGATCCCAGGAAAATGGCCTTTTGCAATTGACAGATGGAGATTTTGTCAATTCTGATGGTTTTCAAATGTCCGGTGAGATCCTTTGGCACTGCGCCCAGCATGCCAAGTACCACTGGGACCACTTTCCCTGGCTTATGCCAGAGTTATTGCAGTTCGATTTTTAGATCTTCGTATTTCACTAATTTCTCTAGCTGCTTCTCCTCATAGAAACATAGAAGACTGATGGCAGAAAAAGACCTCATGCTCCATCTAGTCTGCCCTTATACTATTTCCTGTATTTTATCTTACAATGGATATATGTTTATCCCAGGCATGTTTAAATTCAGTTACTGTGGATTTACCAACCATGTCTCCTGGAAGTTTGTTCCAAGGATCTGCTACTCTTTCAGTAAAATAATATTTTCTCACGTTGCTTTTGATCTTTCCCCCAACTAACTTCAGATTGTGTCCCCTTGTTCTTATGTTCACTTTCCTATTAAAAACACTTCCCTCCTGAACCTTATTTAACCTTTTAACATTTTAAAATGTTTTGATCATGTCCCCCCTTTTCCTTCTGTCCTCCAGACGATACAGATTGAGTTCATTAAGTCTTTCCTGATATGTTTTATGCTTAAGACCTGCCACCATTCTTGTAGCCCGTCTTTGGACCCGTTCAATTTTGTCAATATCTTTTTGTAGGTGAGGTCTCCAGAACTGAACACAGTATTCCAAATGTGGTCTCGCCAGCACTCTATATAAGGGGATCACAATCTCCCTCTTCCTGCTTGTTATACCTCTAGCTATGCAGCCAAGCATCCTACTTGCTTTTCCTACCGCCCGACCACACTGCTCACCCATTTTGAGATTGTCAGAAATCACTACCCCTAAATCCTTCTCTTCCGAAGTTTTTGCTAACACAGAACTGCCAATGCAATACTCAGAATGAGGATTCCTTTTCCCCAGTGCATTATTTTACATTTGGAAACATTAAACTGCAGTTTCCATTGCTTTGACCATTTATCTAGTAAAACTAAATCATTTACCATATTACAGACCCCTCCAGGAATATCAACCCTATTGCACACTTTAGAGTAAATTCTTCTGTCCCCTGGGATTGTGATGTCGATGATCCATACTTTTTTTCTCTCCACAATCAGGATGTCTGGTGTGTTTTGCTTCAGAATTTGGTCAGTCTGAAGTTGGAAGTCCCACAGTAGTTTTGCTTGCTCATTTTCAACCACTTTTTCGGGCTTATGATCCCACCAGTTCTTTGCCACTGGTAAATGGTAGTTCCGGCACAAGTTCCAGTGGATCATCTGTGCCACAGCATCATGTCTATGCTTGTAGTCAGTCTGTGCAATCTTTTTGCAGCAGCTGAGTATGTGATCGATTGTTTCATCTGTTTCTTTACAGAGTCTGCACTTTGGATCGTCTGTTGATTTTTCAATTCTAGCTTTGATAGCATTTGTTCTAATGGCCTGTTCTTGTGCCGCCAGTATTAGTCCTTCTGTCTCCTTTTTGAGTGTTCCACTTGTAAGCCATGACCACGTCTTTTCTTTTTCCCTCTTTGCCTTCAATCTACTCCAAGAACTGGCCATGCAATGCTCTGTTCCGCCAACTGTCCATATGATATTGAGTTACAGTTTTTCTGTACTGGTCCTTAGTTTGCTTCACCTTGAGAAGCTTCCTGTTGTTGACGCTGACTCTTTGCTCTCCTTCACATAGTCAGCTAATGCATGCTTCTCTTCCTCCACTGTCTGCTTCACTTGCAAAAGTCCTCTGCTGCCTGTCAACGTCACTGGGGGGTGTAGTGCATGATGGATCGTCATTAATTTTCTGGTTTTCCTGTCCAAGTTGTCCAGCTCTGCTTGAGTCCAGTTCACTATGCCAGCTGTGTATCTAATGACAGGTATGGGCCAAGTATTTATAGCCTTGATAGTGTTGCCACCATTCAGTTTGCTCTTCAAAATGTTTCTGGTCCTCTGGATGTACTCTTTGCTGATCACAGTTTTCACATGACCATGCTTGATATTATCCAGTTGCAAGATGCCCAAGTATCGGTAGGCTTCTGGCTGGTGGCACTTGATAGTTTGACCACTTGGCATTTCAATGCCCTCACTTTCAGTGATTTCCCCCTTTTTTCAGTGCCACTGTGGCACATTTATCCAGGCCAAACTCCATGCTGATGTCATTGCTGAAGATTCGCACAGTGTTGGTTAGTGACTGTATCTCAGTTTCTGATTTTCCGTACAACTTCAGGTCATCCATATACAGCAGGTGTGAAATTTTTGGTGAATTCCTAGCAGTTTGGTAGCCTATGTTTGTTTTCTGTAGGATGAGTAACAGCGGGATTATAGCGATGATTAATAGCAGTGGGGACAAAGAGTCCCCCTGGAAGATGCCCCTTCTGATGTTGATCAGTTCATAGCTTTCATTCCCAACAAAAAGCTCAGTCTTCCAATATTTCATCGCCTTTTCTATGAATTTCATTATTATTATTATTATTATTATTATTATTATTATTATTATTATTATTATGTCAATACAACACAGCAAATGAGATCACTATGCTGGATTTCGTATTTCATCACCAGTCAGGCACTTCCCAAGCACCTAAGACTGCGTGATGTAGCAGTGAATTATGCTTGCCAATCCCAGTAAAGCAGCCTTTTGCAATTGACAAATGGAGATTTTGTCAATTCTGATGGTTTTCAAATGTCCGCTGAGATCCTTTGGCACTGCACCCAGCGTGCCAAGTACCACTGGGACCACTTTCACTGGCTTATGCCAGAGTCGTTGCAGCTCGATTTTTAGATCTTCGTATTTCACTAATTTCTCTAGCTGCTTCTCCTCAATTCTGCTGTCTCCTGGGATTGCGATGTCAATGATCCATACTTTCTTTTTCTCCACAATCAGGATGTCTGATGTGTTATGCTTCAAAATTCGGTCAGTCTGAAGTTGGAACTCCCACAGTAGTTTTGCTTGCTCATTTTCGACCACTTTTTCGGGCTTATGATCTCACCAGTTCTTTGCCACTGGGAAATGGTAGTTGTTATTATTATTGTTGTTGTTGTTGTTATTATTATTATTATTATTATTATTATTATTATTATTATTATTGTTATTATTATTATGTGTTCTTAAGTAAAGGTACCACTGTACTACTATAATCTCCCAGGGTCAATTGAATTTTGGCAAGATATGGTAAGATACAGTATAGTACAGTGATGGCAAACCTTTTTGGCACTCAGTGCTGAAAAGGGAGTGAGCACGTAGGGGAGGGGCTGACCAAGTGCTAAAAAGAGACTGGCATGCTTGTCTGGGTTGTGACTAGGGAGAGGAGTTGCTCAGGGTACATGCACACACTGGAAAATGTAATGCTGGTTTCCAGTGTCTGCATGCACGTTAGCCAGCAAGTCTTCCAGTTACTGCCACACATGTGTATGCACTGATCTGCTGGCCGGCACGCATGCTCATGCCAGAAAACAGAAGACCAGCTCTTCTAGTTTCTGGCACTTCTGCACACACAAAGGCCAGCTGATTGACATGTGCACATATGTGCCAAAACCCGGAAGAGGAACAGACGACGCTGAGCAGTCAGGCAACATGACTCCACATGCCATTTCAGGCACACATACCATAGGTTCACTATCATGGATACAATACCTTTTATTGGACCAACATTAGGAAATGTGACATGAGCTTGAAACAGCCATCCATTTTGTACTGTTATTTAACTTTTGCTAAAATACTGTAAGTGCTATGATTACAATCTCTAAAATGATACTTGTCTTTGTTCTTCCTGCACCCCTTTCACTTCAACATGGTCCTTGGGAGTCATCTATTAATTATTTGATTATAAAGGCATTTAAAAAATAAATACATTTCCACAGCTAAGTAGTTAAAGTTTAATTTAAAAGCATCAGACCATGGCATAATTTCAGTTTAAAATGAGCCTCCAAACTGAGCCTAATTCAACTAGCTTCTGGGTCATGAAGTTGATACTTTGGCTCTTAGCGACTGCTATAGTTATAAATAGTCCAAGACAGTTTGCCTTTGAGCTATTTCATTTTAAAGAGACAATGTCGGCTGATCAGATAAAATCCATATCTTTATGCATCTTTTTCCAACTAGCTGCACATCAGACATATTTGAATTCTAAGACCCCAAAGTTCTTGTAATCTTGAAAATTACAAGATTTGTAATCTGGCATATTTAGAAGGCACACGTTTGTTGTGAAAGATCCATGTATGCTTTGGTTAGTATACTAAAGATAGTTTAATATGTGAGATTTGTTGTGAGGGCTGGGGAAAAAGCTTTGGAAAAGCTACATTCGAAGTATAAGATGCACCCAAATTTTCAGCCTCATTTAGGGAGGAAAAAGGTGTGTCTTATACTTTGAAAATACTTAGGATTTCCTGCTCGGGCAGGGGGTTGGACTTGACTACCTGCAAGGCCCCTTTCAACTCTAATAATTAAATAATTAATAAATGTAAGACAGAGCATTTGTTGATTGAGATTTTAAGTTGCCACTTGTTTGACCATTCCGACACATAGTCAAGGCCTTTTTGAAAGATAGCAGTATTGTTGGTGCTATTGAATAGTTTTACATCATTAGCAAAGAGAACCCAGTTGCTTTTAATATGATCACAAAGGTCATTTATGTAAAGTAAATTTTAAAAAGTTGGTCCTAGAATGCTGCCTTGGAACACACTGCTATTAACACATACAGGATTTGATAGGGTGCTCCCTATTTTGACGACTTGTTGCCTTTTCAACAGGAATACAGCTATCTAATTATGCAGGGATTTTAGTTTTAAAAGTAGTTGTGTTATATTCTAACATTATATATACTTTTGAGAAGAGAGAAAATGATATACTGCTTCCTGTATATGTAACTTCCAGACTTAATTAGAAAGTCATGGTATATGCTTGACTGCAATACACCAATTCCAATTAATTCTAGATTCAGGAGGTCAGAGTCTTTCACAGCCTTCCTGTAGTGCCAGTTTGCTACTTCACTGCCTCCATCTCAGTGGTTCAGGTTGAGCAACAAGTCTCCCAATAACTATTAATATTGTGATTAGATGAAAGGCAGAGAAGTAGCCTTCAAGAGCAACCTCTTTTGCTCTTGAAGCTCTGCTAATGATACAGAGAACCTCCATAGCATGCAGGAAGCAGGAACTGATGAGGAATGTGTGTGTATGTGTATTTTCTTGGTGTGTGTGAGAGAGAGAGTGAGAGAAAGAAAGAGAGGGGTGGGGGGTGGGGGGTGGGGAGGGAGAGAAGATTTGAAGCTAAATTGTAAAATTACTTGCTGATTAGCACTAAAAGGATCTGGACAAAGTGAAAATCATAAGGCATTAAAGGGGCATGCTTTGGTTTAAGTGCCTCAGAGCACGTTCAAGGTTGTTCTATGGCCCTTGAAATACCAACCATCATTTAATTAAGCGTTCTCCAGCTGAAAAACTACTTTTTTTCTCTCCATGGCTCTCTGCTATTTTTCTTTACATTTTCCCTCTTGCTTTCAAATGATTGGAGTTTGTAGACACTTTTTAAGCTGAAAAGGAGACTATTATCAGTCTTTAGTCCATGTATATAAAACAAATCTGTTGACAAACAATTGTACCCGAATTCATCTCTAGTTGCTCTTGAAATAAATTACTATTTATATAATTTCTCAACTTTTGTTAGACTAAATTGTCTGGCATATTATATGTGTCAACCTGTTAGGTACAAAACAACAATACAGTAGATCAGAAATATTAGATGAAGTACTAAACAGTGCTTACAGCAGTATTTCCCCATAGAGTTTATATGCGACTCAGCTGTACTGTATTATCAATGTTATTTGCTAGCTGCAATGATAATTATACCTTCTCAGTACAAAACCAGGTAATCATCACATGCCTACCCTTCATCCGGTTTTTCATTAAAAAGTGATTTAAAAAGTCATTAGTGGGAGCAGTGTGACCATAGCCAAAGGTACACTAAAGAACTACTATGGCCTCCAGAAGTGTTCCTAAGGCCTCAGGAACCTCCCTTCCTGAGCTGCTAGAGGCCATTTCATGTCTGTCAATGGATTTTGCTGTGGAGATCCAGGGGAAGGAACTTCTCTGCCATGGTTCATGCTTTCTGTGATAACTTAACCTCTGAGCTGACTCCAACCTTCCTGACATTTCAAAAGAGCCTCAAGGCATATGGCCAGATGGCTTAGGGACCCAATGGGAGAGCTACTTACTGAAGGTAGCTGACTAAAATTTAACGCTGCATTCCCCATGTGTCTGGCTCCCTTCTTTGCCATCTTGTCTCCTTGATTCTATCTCTTAATGTTTTCATGTTGTTAGCTTCCCAGAGTCATTGGATACAAGATGGTCAATAAAGAAAAAATAAACAAACAAACAAACAAACAAAAAGAAAGTTGACTACAATAATATCAGTGTCTATGTCAGTGCTTCTCAATTATTTACTGTTGCCAAAGGGGCTACTCAATTATTTACTGTTGCCAAAGGGGCTACTCTATGCCTTCCCTCCGACTTGCCTTCTACCCAGGGTAGTCTCCAAGATACTCTCGGAGCAGGCGGAGGTGATTCTCGTCGCCCCCTTTTGGCCCAGGCGACCATGGTTCGCGGACTTGATGGACCTCTCAACCTCCCCGCCATGGAGGATCCCATACCACAGACTCTCCCTCACCCAGGGGTCATTGGTGCACCCAGACCCTCAGTGGTGGAGGCTCGCCGTGTGGAAATTGAGGGGGGACCGCTTGAGGGGCGGAATCCCTGTCGGAAAAAGTCATCCATACCATCCAATCGGCTCGACGCCCATCAACGACTCGCATTTATCAAGCGACATGGGCAGCGTTTTGTAGATTCTGCAGAGCTCGAGAGATCCCCCCTCGCTCAGCCTCCATCTTACATCTATTGGACTTCCTACAGAAGGGGCTGGATGAAGGGCTGATCCCAAACACCCTTCGCAGGCAGGTGGCAGCTATCGCCACGGTCTTAAGACCAGACCCCCTTCGACCGATTTCCCATCATCCATGGGTTAAAGACTTTCTCCGAGGAGCCTCGAATCTTTCTCCTCCAGTTATTCATCACTTCCCATCCTGGGACTTGACTTTGGTCTTACAGGCCCTTACAGGACCTCCTTTTGAACCACTGATCCTTAGGAAGAAGTAAACATTTCACGCCCCTCCAACTCTCCTCCATAACTGTAAATAGTATTATTTGTCTATAAAATTGTTATAACTACAACTCTGTATAACATTGCACCCTTAATTAACATTGAAGAAAACAAAAAAGAAAAATATAGATCAACTTACAACAAAGAATAACTTTACTAACATTGTGTTAATACATTGTGTAACAGAAAAAACCTAAGACTCAATTTGCCTGAAATTAAAAAAAAATCAATCCTCATTTAAACTAAACATTTTTGACCATTTGATACTGAAAAATAACATTAAATATAATCAATATATAACAATATATTCAAATTGATCAAGCAATATTAACTCAGGAGCACAATATATAAAATGTATTATTTATTTATTTTATTTTTTAATCAAATTTGTATGCCGCCCCTCTCCGCAGACTCGGGGCAGCTAACAACAGTAATAAAACAATATAAACAAATCTGATATTTAAGTTAATTTTAAAAAGAAACCCCAATTTAAGAGACCAATCATACATACAGACATACCATGCATAAATTTTTTATAAGCCTAGGGGAAGGGAATATCTCAATTCCCCCATGCCTGACGACAGAGGTGGGTTTTAAGGAGCTTACGAAAGGCAAGGAGGGTGGGGGCAACTCTGATATCTGGGGGAGTTGGTTCCAGAGGGCTGGGGCCACCACAGAGAAGGCTCTTCCCCTGGGTCCTGCCAAACGGCATTGTTTAGTCGAAGGGATCCAGAGAAGGCCAACTCTGTGGGACCTAACTGGTCGCTGGGATTCGTGCGGCAGAAGGCGGTCCCGGAGGTATTCTGGTCCGATGCCATGAAGGGCTTTATAAGTCATAACCAACACTTTGAATTGTGACCGGAAACCGATCGGCAACCAATGCAGACTGCGGAGTGTTGGTGTGACATGGGCATTTTTAGGAAAGCCCATGATAGCTCTTGCAGCTGCATTCTGCACAATCTGGAGTTTTCGAACACTTTTCAAAGGTAACCCCATGTAGAGAGCGTTATAGTAGTCAAGCCTCGAGGTGATGAGGGCATGAGTGACTGTGAGCAGTGACTCCCGGTCCAAATAGGGCTGCAACTGGTGCACCAGGCAGACCTGGGAAAATGCCCCCCTCGCCACAGCTGAAAGATGTTTCTCTAATGTGAGCTGTGGATCGAGGACTTATAACACAAAAATGAATAAAACAATGTATTATCTTTTGACATCAACATAATTACTTGTTACAATCATTGACAGTTTTGCCATTCGGAACAAACAATTGCAGCATGCAAAGTTGAATGGAAAATAAAACACATTTATCACACAAAAGGTGAAAAGTATCAATCTACTTTGAAATCTGACCTCATTCACTATAGATATCATGTGTTTAAGCTAAATTGCTCCAGTTAGTTCTACTTCAGCTTCAACCACCTTCTCTTTCAATTATGAATAGCAGGAAACTTGAGAACCCCCTGTTCTGCTGATTTATCTAGTTTTATTTTTTTTCCAAAAAGGCAATAATTAAGGAGCAGGAATACAAGGAAGAAAGAATACCTCATCAGCAGCAGGAGCAAAAAAATGGTAAGTCTCAGAATGGAGGAGGCCAAATGGACACAGATGGGAGAGAGATAGGCAGGTGTGGGGAGTGGAAGAGCCATCATGGTTGTAAATGTGGGCAGGTGGCCAAATTTTGATCACATGACACCTGATTTTTAGATATATAATTTTTGTTGTAGTTCTTCATAGATATCACTAGATTTTCAGGACTATGCAAAATCACTACATGTTATTAATTTGTCTTCATTTAGAGGAGAGAATGTCAAAACACCCACTGATGTTTCTGTTCTGTTCTATAGCATGTTCCATTCTTCCATTCAAGGTTAGCCTTCCATCCTTCTGAGGGCCCATATTGTTGGGTGAAATATGCTGATTCTGTAAACTGCTTATAGAGGGCTGTAATGCATGGTGAACTGCAATGGCTGCAAACTTCAGGATGGATCATAAGTCTGTTTATTCAGTGGCATGGAAACTTCAGACGTCTACTGAACAATGTTTGTAAATTGATGACTATCTGTAATGCTATTGGCTAATTACTTCAGTATCAGCTGATTCCATCCATACTACTCAATGCCACAAATAGCAATAACACTTAGACTTATATGTTGCTTTACAGTGCATTACAGACCTCTATAAGTGCTTTACAAAATCAGCATATTTCATCCAACAATCTGGCCCTGGGAAGGATGGAGTACTGAGCCAGTGGGCTGAGCCAAACTTGAATTGAAGAATGGAACATGCCACAGAACAGAACAGATACATCAGTGGGTATTCTGATATTCTCCCCTTTGAATGAAGACAAACCAATAACACAGAGTGCTTTTTCATAGTCCTGGAAATCTAGTGATATTAATTCTATGAAGAGCTACAAAAAAGTTACATGTCTAAAAATCGAAACCCCCAGCAATATATACTATCCTTTATAAAAGCTTCAGTTGAAAACAGGAAGAACAAAGCCTAGCATTAGCCCTGCAGGAGCTTAGTGATTGCTGCAAGAGATCAAGCAATTGACATTTATTTTTCATAAAAGAAGAGAAAAAGGGGGGGGGGGGGGGAGGAAAAGAAGCATGGTAATTGTAGGAGAGTGGATAGCACTGTATAATTTCAGAAGCACAGATAATAAGGGTAATCAAATCTCATACTTCAAGGTGTGAAATAATAGCCTCATGATCAGAACAGAATTATTTCTCCTCCCAGATCTACAAAAGAGAGCATTATCTGAATAACCAGATGTAAAGATGAGACCTATTTTGGATTGGGGAGAAAGTTGGCATCATCATGTTGCATTCAGTTTTAAAGATCAACCCTCAAATATTATTTCTTGGAATCATTGAAAATAATGTATTTCAATGGGAATTGAAAAGAATGTACTTTTCCCTAGAGTAAATTCTGCTAAATAAACAGCTCTCAGTTCATTATCTTAATCCTGAAATATATTCATAGCATATGTCAGCCCTACAGTAGTATGCACGCAGAGGTGAGCTGCTAATGTGTAATGTGTGCTCACTCCCATGCTCTGAGTGCTAGTGGAGTCCAGCACAATTCTGGTGCAGTAGCTATGAGTTTTAGTTCCATTTTAGGCACAAAGTTGGGTGACCTTTGGCCAGTCACTTTCTGTCAGGTCTAGGAATGAGGCAATGGCAAATACTTCTGAAAAAACTTACCAAGAAAACTGCGGGGACTTGTTCAGACAGACTCTGAGAATCAGATATGATTGAACCAACGAAAAAGAAAGTAGTGAGATTAGCAAAATCTCCTGACATTACTCGTGGCCTCATGGTGCCATTAAATGTGACACATGTGACTAAAAATATAGATTTTTTTAATGAACCCACTTGACATTTTCCTCCTGTCCTCTAAAAGCAATGTTGCTTTGATGTGACACTAATCAATTATTTCCCCTTGAACTATAAGGAAATAGCTGAATTGTTATACTTATTAAGTACATTTTTGGCTAGAGATTTATGTTTGTTTATTTTTTCCTAACTGCATTTACAAAAACTAAACAGTGAGAATTCTCTGGTCCTTAGCTCAACACATAGGCAACAGCACAAGAAAACTTGTAACCTATCTCCCTCCGCCCCCAAGAAACAATATTATGCATTGTACAGTTCAGCTGGTTTCAAAAACAGGCAGGCACTCTTCTATGTCTAGATATTAATGGACCAATGGTCTGATTCAATATATTAAATCTGATTAATTGATATCCTGGCTCATTCAGCAAAATGCTATTTATTAATAAATACTTTGTAAGACTTTGGAATTATATTAAGTATCAATTCCCACTAACTTGAGTGAAGCCAGATTTCATTCTTTAGGTCTGTGATGTAGACAGATAGACAGAGAGATATACATAGAGACACAGGATATCTGAAAGGTTTGAAAGGTTTGGGGCTACTTCTGAATGTCATGGTGCCTATGGGGCTACTCTAAAATAAAATAAATGAAGCAAACTGTCTATTCAAAATGATGCTTTATGTTTTTGCTGACTGGAAAATGAACCTTTCTATAGGTTTTGGGATGACTAGATATTTTTGTCTGGACCCACCTGAATGAAAAAAATGTTACAATTCCATATAGAAAATGATTGTTTTATTCTTTCATTTTTTACCTTTTAGCATACTTTATAGCCTGGCTTTGTTAGGCAAAACAATGTTTGTGTCTAATTAAAAGATCTTTACAAAGCTTCAAAGAGTGGCAATAATCAATGTACATATTTTTATAAGTGAAGCTGTGATGCCATGTTACTTTCCTTTTTGTTGTTCAAATGTTATCTCAGAGACCTACAGTTGCTGGAAAAGACTTTTGTGCATGTTTTGTAAGAAGCAATTGGAGAAACATAGAGGATTTTAATTATTCCATGTCACAGCCAGGTGCAGTATTATTTGCTTGATTCAAAGTTAAATACTTTCTGACAACCTCGTACATGCGTATTTATAATATTGCAAGAAAATTAGCACATTTTCATTAAAAGACCACACAGGAAAGCAGATAGTAAGATGGAGATAGTTTGGTTTAAAGTAAAATAAGCTAAATCTGATTTTTGGGAAATAAAAGCATAATACTTTTCAGTTGGCTGCCATTTTTTTTTAGTCAAACTCCATAATGACCTGAGATGGTAGGTTTTTTCCCCCTTTTGAATAAACACTGCCATTTCTCAGAAGCCAGGTACTACATCACTTTTCTGATCCTTTTCTGCTGCTGGATATAACAAAACACTTAAATTTGTTCTCCCTCAGGTACTTCTTGACTTCAACACATGCTATCCTTTCTCAATTATATGATGGGGGAATATTTTCGAGGACGAAAGGAAAGAAACCGTTTTTATCCCTTATAACATAATATCTCTTTTATTTATATTCAGCCTTTGGTCCCAATATTTTTTACAGCAGTTCTTACTGACACTAATAGCAATTGCTGCACAATTATGTGGGATGTTTTTCTCAGAGTAACTGGGGATTTGTCAGAATAAATTCTTTCTCCATACTTCCACACCAGACTATTTGTCCCTTTCCTCCCTATCCTTCCTATTTCATGACTGAATGACCAAACAATTTTTTCACTGTAATACATTAGTAAGTTCTGGAAAATAAATGACCATACTTATTGCCTTTTTACACATTTTAATTATTATTAAAAACTCTTGATTTGTTAACAGTTTGCAAAACATGGACTTTAAATTAGAAATGATTCTGCAATCCCTCTAATTTGTAGATGGATAGTATCAAAATAAAAATCTGATGGGATGAAGGAAATTCCATTCAGGGACTTTTTATTTGTTTTCTGCCAAATTGTTTAATCTCCCAAAAATAATCTCTGTTTTTGTTGTGTTATACATCCACCTAGGGATATGTAACCTCTTAAGGACATTTGTGGAGAAGACTACATAGAATATAGGTATTCTGCTGTCCTTGAAAGCTATAAACTAGCCAAACTACAGCAATTGTACTGGAAAAAGTAATATGAAATGAATCATACAATTTCAGGCTGAAAAAAATTGGCAATAAAAGCTAATAAATATTTGTTTTGGACTTCTTTCTTTACAACATCTGTTTTTCTAGATGATTGTGATCACTGCAATGTAAAAATAATAGATAATAATAATAATAATAATTAATAATTTATTAGATTTGTATGCCGCCCTCTTCGAGGACTCAGAGCGGCTCACAACAAGCAATACCAAATACAAATCCAATATTAAAGACAAGTTTAAAACCTTTATTAAAAAAAACAATCATACAACCCAAACAAATCATAAATAAAATGGAGCAGCTGAGGGATATATCAATTTCCCAATGCCTGGTGACATAGGTGGGTTTTCAGGAGTTTGCGAAAGGCAAGGAGGGTTGGAGCAGTCCTAAAATCTGGGGGGAGTTGATTCTAGAGGGCTGGGGCCACCACAGAGAAGGCTCTTCCCCTGGGTCTCTCCAGACAACATTGTTTTGTCAATGGAACCCAGAGAAGACCTAATCGGTTTCTGGGATTTGTGCGGCTGAAGGCGGTCCCGGAGGTATTCTGGTCCAATGCCATGTAGGGCTTTATAGGTCATAACCAATACTTTGAATTGTGACCCGAAACTGATTGGCAGCCAGTGCAGGCTGCGGAGTGTTGACAAGACATGGGCATATCTAGGAAAGCCCATGATAGCTCTTGCAGCCGCCTTCTGCATGATCTGAAATTTCTGAACACTTTTCAAAGGTAGTAGATGGAGTTATGCAAGCCATTTAGCCATGTTGAGCTGTGCTCAATGTTAGTTTAACATGTTGACTGAATTTAGCCAACTATGATATGTGAATAAGCACAAAGGTTCCAGAGAAAGAGTGCAGTTGTTATTTTCTTTCTGTTGACACATGCGGCCAAAGTACAAAACACAATGTGCTCAGAGGCACTAAAATCTCTAGTGAGTGATGCTCCTTTCTCCATTATTTGACTCATATAATTCCCAACAACAGTGCTGAGCACCAGGATCCCGGTAGCTGCTAAAGCTAATAAACTGTAAGACCAATGGCCCATTTATACACTTTCCAGCTTCATTGAATAGCTGGTTGGCTGCATCTGCTGAGACCCAATACAGGATATAGTAGGTCACATGCTGCCTCATGGTATGTGACCAATGCAATTTTTTAATTTAGGTATTAAAAAATACAACATGATTGTGCTGCCTTTGTCAACTAACTGAAAAACAAATGTAGAAATCTAAATAACTACAAGTAACTCATATTTGTTGCTGGCAGTGCTGATAACAGTTCCCTGCTAATAGACATCAATATTTATAATCAAATATTTATTTGGCATGATGTATCTTGCTGGAATAAAAATAACTGATTCAACATGAACTAGACATCAATATTTAGGAATGGCACAGTTACAATTTAGTTAAGTCCATTTGATTAAAACTGCTTTATGATTCAATATTTTATTTTGGAGAAAAAAGTGTTTCATAGGTTATAGTAGGAATGCATCAAATTATTATAGCTGCTAATTGTTTCCCTTCCTTTGAACAGTCATAATACACAGCATCTATGCAACACAAACCATTGCTTTTAAAAAAAATTCCAGCACTTTTGCACTTCAAAATGTCTACATCTTCCTTTTATTGTCAATGCTAAAATAGCCTAGGTGTTTTTCCTGTGATCAGAAGAACTGATAGATAACCCTAAGCAACTATTTTAGAAAAAAAAGGTCATGTAGATAAGTTGAGGAAAGACATAGTGTTTTAAAATTAAATTTTAATTATAAAATAATCTTCACGGTTCTGAACTGGCAGCTTGTTATATATAAAATGTATAATATCCCTGCTATTTTTATAATCCCTGGTATTTTATTAACATTTGAAGGACTTAGATGCTTTTAGATATCAGTACAGCTATTATCTCAGCTTCCTCTGTAAAGTAGCTAAAATGAAGTAGCTAATGAACTAATGGGGTAAGAAGAAAGGAAGTTAAGTATTCCTGCTGAAACTGACAAGTGTATAGTGAGATGAGAAGAGAATACTACCTTGAAGCCGCAGCAGTAAAACATAACCTCAGGTCAAATTTTTGATAGCAGGAAGGTGAGTAAAGCCTGATTCTAAGCATTTTTGCTCTAAAGTAATAGTTGTTATCTTAAGCTCTAAAAGAAATTAGTTTTTATACTGGATTCACCCATTCTGCTTTGATCACCATTACTTTCTTTTTTGGCCTGTTTGTTCCATGGAAACATTCCATCAGTTGGTGCCTTTCCGCTTTATATCACGACCTCTTTCTGAACTACTCCTGTTCTCACTGTTTTGAAAAGAGAGTTATCAGATAATAGTAAGCCACTAATATTCTTCAAAAGCACATATTTTAGTTTCAAAAGCAAAAACCTTGTCCAATTCTACCATAGGTGTAATGGTAGTTTTAGAAAAGACAGTGAATATTCACAGCTCTTAAAATACAATTGTTTTTACAATTTATATATATGTATAAATGTATGTCTGAACAGAAATCTTTGTATCAACAAAACATTGTTTCTAATTTCTAGAAGGAGAAATACTTAAAGCAATTTCAGTGGAATCATAATATGGATGATGAGAGAATATTTATATTTGCCTCTGAATGTAATTTGGAGGACTTTTTAAAAAATATGCTCTAGTCACATGTTGTTTCAGTGGTGAGAAAAAGTTTCACAATTGTAGATCAACTGGAGATGTGCAAAAAGAAAGAAGGTTGCTGAAAATATAACATTTTTGAAGTCTAATAATCTTTATCCATTTCCTAATCTTGGGTTTCTCATAAATGAAGTCTTTGATTTAGACAATCTTTGTGCAAATCTGATCCATTATTCTACTTCTTGATTTATCTTGGAATTCTGGCTTAATACTTTCCCTGATACCTCTATCCTGTAAACGTACTTATCATTTTTAATGAATTTACACTATTGTTTCAGATTGCCTCTGTGTTTTTTGCCAGAATACCTGGCCGGTAACTTTATCCCCAGCCCGTTTAGTGGCAGGGCCAGAGAGGCACGGCCCTTGGCACAGCCGCCATCTTGTTTTTGGCCGAGATCTCGCCAGCTCCTGGGAGACTTCGGCCTTCCCAGTGATGTCATCCAGGGGTGGAGCCTGCAGCCTTATAAAAGGGCTGGTCAGGCTCCAGTTCCTCCTTTTCGGCTGGTGTTCGCTCTTGGGATTCTCCATTTTGAATCGGCCTTGTGGCGTCGGCCATTTTAGGAGGCCGCAACTGCCGGAGGCCCAGTTTGGTGTTGTTGGGGGGTGGAAAGTCTTTTTAAAGGGGCCTTTCCCCTCCGGGGGGCTTTCCCTCTTTAGGCCCATTTGGCCTGTTGCGGGGGTGGGTGAGTCCTGGTAGGCCCGGTTCGGGCCTGTGGTATTCAGGCCCCCGGGGCAGATAATTCTCTGCCTTTCAAGGCAAAGGTTGCAGGTTCCAGTCCCAGTGGTTTAGCTGGTCTCCCTTAATTTATGGCACTATTTGTCTGACTTTGGGGAGGATTCTCTTGGACCCAACTGCTGTGGCCTAGAGGTGGGGCTCCAGCCTCACAATCAGGAGGTTTTGAGTTCAATCCTTGGCAGTGGCAGATGTAGGGTCTCCTGCTTGGGCAGGGGGTTGGTCTAGATTACCTGCAAGGTCCCTTCTAACTTGGTTAATCTGTTATTTATTTACTGGCAATTCCCATAGTACAGGGGTTTTGATTTGTTTCTTGATCCATTTGTATCAATGGCTCCCAACAGACAGAAGCCTCTACCAACACCTATGGAGGAGGGGGCTTGGCCTAGGAGGGCCTTGAGACCTTCAGCCAGGGCCCGGTCGATTCAGGGGGATGCTCAGCCTGGGGTCCGCAGGGGTTGCAGGATGAGGGGTCCCCCTACACCTGAGTCTAATATACCTGCTCATTCCTGGTCCAGGATCATCGAGAGGCTGGATGATCTAGATGCATGCTGGAGGTCAGTATACGGGCCAGGCGGTGCCACTCCTTCCGCTCCAGCGGCACTTGGCGGACCACCAGTTGAACCAGCCGGCCAAACCGGGCAGATGACAGCGACACCTGGCTCATTAGGAGCTGGGTCCTCTTGGATGGCTTCTACCCCTTTGGGGGCAGGTGAGATCGCACCACACCCAACACTTTCACCGCTCCTCCCTTTGACCGGTCAGGCCTTTGTGCCACCGAGTTTTGGGAGTGGGGTCAACTCAGGGTGTAATTCAGCCATCACCTGTAGTCAGGTTTGGGCTTTCCCCGCTGCTACTGCAGTGACACAGGCCCCTTCGACGGCTTCAATGCCCTCGACAGGGTCGGGGGAGGCAACTGTAGGGATTCCTATGGTCTTAGACCCTTTGGCCACTGTGAGAGCAGCTGCCATCCCGTGGGGGTTACCCTCCATGCCTTTGAGTTGTCACCTCCATCCCACTGTCAAGGAACGTATTTGGAAAGGGGAGTATGTAGATTTTTTCTCCCTCCTCAGCAAGGAAGTTCCAAAAAAGGGGAAGGAAGATGAGGTGAAGGTAAATAAGCCCAAGAAGGTCAGGGTTAGCAGGTGCTTCAGCTCATGGCTGTATGCATACCTGGCATACGCTTCAGTGGTGACTCAGAGGGAGCCAGCTCGGGCTCCCTCTATGTTCAGATATATTGACCTGATTGCCCATGCTCATTTTGACTACAAGGGCTCGGCGTGGCGCCACTACGATGAGGCCTTTAGGATGCGGGCGGCATTTGAGCGCATGCTCCCGTGGGATGTGGTTGTCCCCGAGTTATGGCTCAACACAACCCACATGTCCCGGGCTGGGGGAGGCGACCGCATGGGTAGCGGTCACTGTATGGAGGACGAGCCGGCGGCGTCACCAGCGGCTCGGGTTGTAGGGGAAGGGGCAGTGAAAGCTGCCCTTATATCTCATGAGTTTGCAGCCAAGGGAGTGTGTTTTCATCCCTTCTGCAAATACAGACACGCATGTGAGAACTGTGGGGGCTACCATGCCACCAGCACTTGTATCAAGCCCGAAGGGGGTAAGGATAGGAGGGATGGTGCAGGGCCGGTTGGATGGCCCCCACCTGCCGGAAAAAATGGGCCCAGCCCAGTTAAGCTGGGAGTTCTGGAGGAGTGTTTAGGGAGCATCACCCTTGTAGGAGGGCGGCTGCCCTCTTGCAGGGTTTTTTACCGAGGGGTTCAGGAGCCCATATGTTGGGCCTAGGAAGGCCTTCGTGTCTGACAACCTTAGATCGGTTGTGGGGCATGAAGACATCATTTCCAGGAAGAGGTGGCCAAGGGCAGGGTACTGGGACCTTTCCCGTGTCCACCCACACCAACTCTTCGGGCCTCCCCCTTTGGGGTGGTTCCTAAGAAGGCTAGTGGTGAATTTAAATTGATTCACCACCTGTCCTTCCTGAGGGGAGAATCAGTGAAGGATTTCATTCCTGTTGAGCTTTGCTTGGTCCGCTATGCGTCTTTTGACGCGGCTATAGCCCTGATTAGGAAGTGTGGAGTAGGAGCCCTTATGGGTAAATGCAACATTAAGTCGGCATTCTGGCTCCTCCCCATACACCCAGACGATTTCGAGCTCCAAGGCTTCCGCTTCGAAGGTGGCTTTTACATAGATAGAGCATTACCAATGGGATGCTCTATAGCTTGCTTCCTGTTCGAGAGCTTTAGCACCTTCTTGGAGTGGGCGCTCAGGAGGCGCACTGGTCTGGGTTCGGTCATTCATACCTCGATGACTTCCTGTTGGTGGGGCCTGTGCACTCAGAGCAATGTTCTGCCCTGAGGCGGGCCTTCGAAGCCCTTTGCGCTCAATTGGGGGTCCCTTTGGTCCCGGAGAAGACCGAGGGCCCCGCCACCAGGATTACTTTTCTGGGTATTGAATTGGACTCGGAGGAGCAATCTTGTAGATTGCCCCTAGACAAGCTGCTCCAGATCCAGAGCAAGCTTGACATAGTTTTAGGTATTCTGAAGGTAACCCTTCATTAGCTGCAGGAACTTTGCGTAATACCCCCCGGCAGGGTTTTTCCCCGGAGAGTATATACTGCGATGAAGGGGCTACGCTTGCCCTATCATCGTACCCGCCTGAGCGCCGGGTTCAAAGATGACCTATGTGTATGGCAGGGTTTTCTGGCCCACTTTAATGGTCTGTCTTTTTAGAGGCACGAGCTTCTTTTGGAAGCAGAATTGCGGTTATGCTCGGATGCTGCGGGGACCCGTGGGTTCGGGGTTATCTTATCGACCAGTGGTGCCATTCCATGTGGCCTCTGGAATGGAGGGCCTCTCCCTTGGTCAAAGATCTGACCTTCCTGGTGCTCTCCCCACTGATAGTAGTTTTAGAGCTGTCGGTAGAACAGTTTGGGGACAAAACCGTGCACTTTTGGTGCGACAACCTGGCTTTAGTCCACGTTGTGAATGCCCTGTCCTCTAAAAGTGACTGGGTCATGCGGCTTGTCCACCATTTCGTGCACAGGTCATTGTCCCTAAATGCCCTGTTTCTGGCTCGGCACGTCCCTGGTCTAGATAACGGGATCACTGACACCTTGTCCCGTAGTCAGTTGTCCGGTTTCAGACCCTGGCTCGCGGGCTCGTGCGTCACCAGAAGCCTTCCCCGACCACCTTGGAACCTGGGGGGCTCTCAAGCAGTGGAGGACTGAAGTCAACTGGGCCAGGGCCCTCTTAGTGGCACCAAGCACCTTGAGGGCATATCAGCACGCAGGTAAGGAGTTGTGGGATTTCAGGCAAACCAGGGGTTACCCTTACATTTGGCCATTCCCAGTAGATCACCTTATGGAGTTCTGCATGCAGCTTATGGAGTTCTGCGCAGCCTTTCAGTTAGGACTATTAGGTCCAGGTTGGCAGGCCTCGCCTTTTTATCTAAGGCTAGTGGCTTTTGGACCTTTCTTGTGGCTTCCATATCCGGAAGATGCTGGATGGTTGGGTGAGGGAGTGACCGGGGACCCCAGGGATAGCGTACAGGCATTAACGGTACAGCAGCTGTCGCTCATTAATCGAGCTTGCAACAGCCTGTGCGCCTCTCTGTATGAGGCCCGTCTCTTTCAGGCAGCGGCCTGTATCAGGTTTTTCGGGGCCCTTAGAGTCAGCGAGGCTCTGGCCTCCTCCCAGGCTGACAGGTCTCTCCGTGCCTTCCAGTTTTCCGACTTACATTTTAGCGAAAGGGGTGTCCCTTTATTGGTGAGACAACCCCAAACTGATCAGTTATGTAGGGGCGTCAGGATAGAATTGACGGCTGCATCCGATCAATCTGGTGCCCGGTGGCAGCTCTTTCTAAATTCTGTAGTCTTAGGGGAGTGGGGCAGGGGTACCTTTTTAAACACCAGGATAGTACCCTGCTGACCCGCTATCAAGTTTGGGCTTGAGACTAGGGCTCTAGTAGGGATTGGCATTGACCCCGCCGGCTATGGAACGCATTCGTTTCATATCGGCGCTGCAACTAGTGCAGCAGTGTCTGGTTTTCTGGGTCATGGGATCCGGGGATTGGCCGCTGGCGGTCAGCAGCCTATCTAGGTTATGAACAGCCAGTTGCAGTAATAGGATAGGTTGTCAGGTTAGGGAGCCTTTCTCTGCCTTCTTCTAGATAGTCCCACCAGGGTGAGACCGACGGTGTTGCTGTGTGGTCACAGTGGTCTTTTGGGCTGGCCAATCTGCAGCAAGAATTGCCGTGGGGACCCGGCTGTCTTTGGGTCCGGTGGGTCAAGCATCGTCTGGATGGGGAGAAGAGGCCTGCGAAGAGAAGGGTTTTCTCCTGCTGCTCCTGGGAGGGCGGCACAAGTGGTGTCGCGCCCGGGTGGTCGGTCTTGCACTCAGTGGCAAGGACCTGTGTGTGTTTGGGGGTCTGGCACTGCTTTGCCACGCCCGCGAAGACATGCGTATTCTTCGCAAAGCCTGGCCAAGCACGCAAGTGGTTTGGTCTGAGATCCTCCTGAGGATCGTATAGGGACGCCATTTCCCTTAGGGCCACTCACAGGGTCATTAATTAATTGTTTGACCCTGCGGGTCCTTGTTTAGGGTTATATTTAATTCATGCTAATTTATTTAAATAAATTATGCAAATTTAATTAATAAAAATGACCCATTTTAAATCCAGCTCTTGTGTCCGTGTCGTTACTCCGCCTCTGCTGCAATACCTGGCCGGTGACTTTATCCCTGGCCCGTTTTGCGGCAGGGCCAGGGCAACACGGCCCTCAGCGCAGCCGCCATCTTGTTTTCGGCTGAGATCTCACGAGATCTTGGCCAGCTCCTGGGAGGCTTCGGCCTTCCCAGTGACGTCATCCAGGGGCAGTGCCTGCAGCCCTATAAAAAGGGCTGGTCAGGCTCCAGGGCCTCCTTTTCGCCCTGGATGACGACGAAGCAAACATCCACCCGCCCTCCCTATCTTTCAGTGTGCCAAGGGGGTCGCCCTTAGGGGTCCGAATAGGAATTTTTGGTGGTTGCGGTATTTTCTGCGACCGTTTTTCCATCTATTCTACACTGCAGTGATGGATAGGCGGTTAGGGGGTGCTTCGCCCCCTGTTTAGGCTAATTGGCTTACCTTTGGTCATTGGGTAGGCAGGTTAGGGGTGGAAAACTGGGTGGTGTTTAGCAACTGCGTGTTCTCCGTTGGGCATCTTTGGGGATGATTGACTGGTTCTCTCCAAAGGCTTATGGTGGAAACGACCTGAGCAATTGGGGGGAACCTGTCTTTGGGTCCCGCCCATTTCTTTCCCCTTGTATGGGATAGACAGCGGGACCTCCCACATGCAGGTGCATGGCAGTGAGTCAGGTGAGGGCGTGGCCCCTTACCTGGATCAGCATGGAGCTACGCCCATAAGTTGCCCCGGAAGTTTTTCTGACGTCATTTTCCGCCCCGGAAGTAATTGTTTGTCCCTGCGGGTCCTTGTTTAGGGTTATAGTTAATTCATGCTAATTTATTTAAATAAATTATGCAAATTTAATTAATAAAAATGACCCATTTTAAATCCAGCTCTTGTGTCCGTGTCGTTACTCCGCCTCTGCTGCAATAGGTGGCTATGTTGTATCTCAGTTTATCCCAAGTATTTTTTCCAATAGCACCCCTCTTATTTTATTGCTTTCATGCCTCTGCTAAGCTAGGAAAAACTGAAAAATTTTGCTGCACAGAATAGCTGGCTCTTCGGTATTGGACCAACATTAATATCTATCTATCTATCTATCTAGTACTTGGTTGACTTCTGTCAGTTCAAAATAATTTTTTTTCTTCATGTGTGCCTCCATGCTTTAGTAATTGACAACAGTTTCCATTATTTAGAAAACTATAATAGTATTTTACAATATATTGAAAATATTCAAATTGTCAAGAAGACACTTTCAATACTAAGTAAAATCTAATCTAGATAAAAAATTATTTATACAGATTATATAATTATGCTTATAAATTGTTTTTAGTCCTAGAATGTATTATAGAACAAATATACATAATTATACTTCATGTAAGTATGAATTTAAAGGGCAAACTACAGTTTTAATCATTGACTATTCCAAAAGCAATACTTTGAAGATTAGAATACCACATTTTAATAATCTTCATTGACCCAAATGCAAAAGTAACAAGCATATTAATTACAGAATAGTCTTAGAGTGTACGAGAGTACATTGATAACAAACAATTTCTAGAAGCAAATGAAAAATAATCACATTACAATAAAAATAGCAGAATATTAAAGAGAAACTATTTCATGGCTTATTAAGATCTTGTGGACCCTGAATTAAACACATTGGAAATCATACCAATGAGCCAAATGACATATTAGTCATGCGCAGTAAGGTTTATTGAGTTAATATTCAGATTAACATTATTGAGCACAAACATTTGTTGCCAGTAATTTTGGAAATTCATCTGGGCCAAAAGAGAACAATGTGTTCTAAATATGTTTTAAATCTTATCTAGTCATATTTCATTAGGAAATGTAACAGATAAATTGTATTGAAGAGAGAAGACTGTTAACTTCGGAGAGGGGTGGCATACAAATCTAATAAATAATAAAAAATAAATAACTTTCACTCTACCCTATGCTTTGGGCAATCTTCAAACTGGGTAATGTTCCACACTAACTTTTAATTAACAAGAAACACATCACTAATAAAAAACAAAGCTGAATTAGAGTACAGATTTAAACTGTTGCACCAGGGGTGAAATGCTACCGGTTCAGCCCAGTTCTGGAATAATGGTAGTGGAGGTTGCTGGTCATTTAGAGAACTGGTAGTGGCGGCAGCGTGAGGCTCCTCCTGCCCACCCATACATCGCCATTTTCTTTTTTTAACCCTCTGAGCATGTGCAAAGCTTCCTACTCTCTAATTGACAACAAATCTTTTATTGTTCATTTTGTTTTTAAGCCAGCAAAGTTCTCTGAGAACTTTTCAAAAGACTGTTAATTACCTAGATCATGGTCAGAAACTTTAATAACATTAATATATAAAGTGGGAACAGAAATTGAAAATTATAGACCGATTTCATTATTAAATGTAGACTATAAAATTTTTATATCAATATATACATTTAGGCTTAAAATATTATAAATGAAATAATACATGAAGATCAGAATGGATTTTTGCCAGGTAGACAAATTAAAAATAATCTGAGGACAATTATAAATACTTTAGAATATTATGAACAACACCCAGAAAAACAAATGGCACTAGTATTTCTCTATGACAAAAAAGCACTTGATAACGTAGATTGGGTTTTCATAAAAATGCAATTAAATAAGATGAATGTGGGAACCAAATTTTTTAATATAATAGATGCTATTTATTTAAACCAATCAGCGAAGATTATAATAAATAATGAACAAACAGAAAGATTAGAAATACAGAGATTATATTATTTATTTTAACACTAGAAACATTATTTAACACTAGAAACACTAGAAACATTATTAATAAAGATAAGAACAAAAAATGACATAAAAGGATTACAGATTAAAAAAGAAACATACAAAGTTCAAGCACTTGCTCATGACGTGGTCTTTATAATAGAAGATCCCTTGACATCAATATTAAAATTAATAGACTTAATAGAAGAATATGGGAAAATGGCAGGTTTGAAAATTAATAAGGAAAAGACACAAATAGTTACAAAAACATGATGGATTTACAGAAAAAACAATTAGAAAAACTAACAAATATGAAGATAACAAAAAAAGTAAAATACTTGGGTATTTGGATTTCCACCAAAGTTATATCTTTAAAAATGATAACTATATAAAACTCTTAGGCCAAATTTAAAAAGATTTGGAAATACGGAATAATTTACAGTTATCCTTAGTAGGAAGAATCTCTACAATTAAAATGAATATTCTCCCCAAAGTATTGTTTTTATTTCAGGTAATCCCAATAAAACCAGGAGGGAATTTTTTAAAAGAATTAACTAAGATTACTAAAAAATTTATATGGCAAGGTAAAAAACCAAGAATAAAACAAAGTTCACTAGAAGATCGGAAAGAGAGGGGAGGGCTTGCCCTCCCAAACTGGAAGTTATATTACCAAGCGGCAGCATTATCTTGGATAAAAGAATGGTTAACTTTGGAAAATAGTAGATTATTAAATTTAGAGGGCCATGATTTATTGCTAGGTTGACATGCCTTTGTCTGGTATGAAAAGTTTAAAACTCACTCATATTTTAAAAGAAACACAATCAGAAAGGCATTATTAGATGTCTGGAATGAGATTTTAAAAAATCATTTTCTGGTAATGCCAGAATGGATCTTGCCAATAGAAGCCATTTCTCACCCTAATTTATTAAAAGAAGGTAAAATATGGAAATTGCGCGGCTGGTGAGTCATCCCCAGCCCGGATGTGCCGCAGGGCCAGGGAGACACGGCCCTCGGCATAGCCGCCATTTTGGAAGGCTGAGATCTCGCAAGATTTCACGAGATCCCAGCCATATTGTGTCATCGGCCCAGGCCGATGACATCGTCGGGGGCAGAGCCTGCCAGCCCTATAAAAGAGGCTGCGCAGGCTTGGGGCCTCCTTTTCGCCTCGACAACGAGTAAGCAAACACCTGGCTGGGGTTCGCTCTTCAACTTCAGCCATTTTGGATGGCCTTGTGGCATCGGCCATTTTGGGCCTGCAGCTCGTGGACAATCCTGAGGCCTGGAGTCGGGGGGGCGAGGAGACACAGGGATTCGCCCTCCGGGTTCGGAGGGAAGGGATTCTTATCAGGCTGTAGCTTTCCCCTTTTGGGGGATTCTTTCCCATTTCGGCCTTTGTAGGCCCGGTTTGGGGGAGGGGTGCGGCCTTGCAGACATAGCAGGCCTAAACTTCTTAGGCCTTGGCGATTTCACCTAGCTAGCCTTCCCCTTGGAGATCAATTTCCCATTCGGCCTTAGCAGGCCCAGTTTAGAGTACAGCTTTACAGGCCTGAGGCAGGCCTGCACTTCTTGGGCCTCACAAGCCAAGGGGACCTGGGGAACTCTATTTTCCCTTAGCAGAAAGGGGTTTTCTTTTCTGATTTTCATTTAACATTGCCTTTATTCCTAACTGGTCATGGCTTCTAAAAGGCAGAAACCTCTACCTCCGACTTTGGAGATGGTGGCGAGGCCTAGGAGAGCCATGAGGCCCTCGGTCAGGGCCCGGCTGGCACAAGAGGAGGCTCAAGCCAGGGCCAGGCGGGGGGGGGGGTAGGATAAGGGAACCCCCATTGAGTGATCCTAATGTACCTGCTCATTCTTGGTCCAGGGTAATTGATAGGTTGGATGAGTTGGATACACGCTGGAGGTCAGTGTACGGGCCTGGGGGCCCCATCCCATCAGCTCCAGTGGCTCTTGGCAGGCCACCAGGTGAACCAGCGGCCCACACCGAGCAGATGACAATGACGCCTGGTTCAGCCGGAGCTGGGTCTTCATGGATGGCTTCTACCCCTTTGGGGTCAGGTGAGACAGCACTGTACCCAACATTTACACTGCCACCGATTTTAGTGAGTGGGGTCCACACATTCATGGGTAGTCCAGCCCTCACCTGCAGTCAGGTGTGGACTTTACCCACTGCTACTGCAGTGGCCCAGGCCCCTTCGATGGCTTCAGTGCCCTCGACAGGGTCGGGCGAGGGGACCGTGGCTTCCACGGTGCCAGACCCCTTGGCTTCAGTACAGTCAGTGGCCATTCCTTGGGGGTTACCCTCCACACCTTTAGGTTTTCACCTGCATCCCTCCATTAGGGAGCGGATTTGGAAGGGAGAATATGTGGATCTATTCTCCCTTCTGAATAGAGAAGTCCCTAAGAAGGAGAAAAATGATGAGGCTAAGGCAGACAAACCCAAGAAGGTCAGGGTTAACAGGTGTTTCAGCTCATGGCTGTATGCCTTTTTAACCTACATGTCAGTGGTCATTCAGAGGGAGCCCACACGGGCTGCCTCTATGCTTAAGTACATTGACCTTATCGCACGTGCTCATTTTGAGTACAAAGGCACGGTTTGGCGTCAATATGACGAGGCATTTCGAATGCGCGTTGCCTTTGATTCCACACTTCCATGGGACATGGTTGTCCCGTATTTGTGGTTCAATGCGACCCAGCTTGCACAGAATGGGGGGGGGGCCGACCGCATGGATAGCGGTCACTACATGGAGGACGAACCGGTGGCAACGCCTGCGGCCCGGGCAAGTGGGGGAGGTGCAGTGAAGTTTGCCCCTCCGTGTCATGAGTTTGCAGACAAGGGGGCGTGTTTATTTATTTTTATTATTTAGATTTGTATGCCGCCCCTCTCCGCAGACTCGGGGCGGCTTTTGTCCCCTATGCAGGTTTTTGTCCCCTATGCAGGTTCAGACACGTGTATGGGAATTGTGGGAGCTCCCACACCACCAGCGCTTGCACTAGGCCCAAAGGGGGCAAAGGTAAGAAGGACGGGGTGGGGCCGGCTAAACGGCCCCCACCTTCTGGGGGGAAAGGGTCCCAGCCCAATTAGGCTGGGAGCACTGGAGGAACTACTTAGAGAGTATCACCCTTGCAGGAAGGCGGCTGCCCTCCTGCAGGGTTTTTACTGAGGGTTTTAGAATACCATATGTTGGGCCTAGGAAGGCTTTCACGTCTGACAACCTCAGATCGGTTGTGGGTCATGAAGACATTGTTAGGGCTTAAAATTCAGAAGGAGGTGGCCGAGGGCAGGGTACTGGGACCTTTCCCGTGCCTGCCCTCGCCAGCTCTTCAGGTGTCCCCATTGGGGGTGGTTCCCAAGAAGGCCAGTGGCGAATTTAGGTTGATTTGCCACTTGTCCTTTCCAAAGGGAGAATCAGTGAACGATTTCATTCCTGATGAACTTTGCTCAGTCCGCTATGCGTCTTTTGACGCAGCGGTGGCCAGCGTTCAGGAAGTGTAGGGTGGGAGCCCTTATGGGTCAATGTGACATTAAGTCGGCATTCCAGCTCCTTTCCATACACCCAGATGATTTCGAGCTCCTGGGCTTCCACTTCGAAGGTGGCTATCGTGTGGACAGAGCATTGCCTATGAGCTGCTCCATATCTTACTCTCTGTTCGAGAGCTTTAGCACCTTTTGGGAGTGGGCGCTCAGGAGGCACTCTGGTCTGGGTGCGGTCATTCATTACCTCAATGACTTCCTGTTTGCGGGGCCTGCGCATTCAGAGCAATGTTTAGCTCTAAGTCGGCCTTTGAAGCCCTTTGCGCTCATTTGGGGGTCCCTTGGCCCCCGAGAAGACCAAAGGCCCCACCACCAGGATTACCTTTTTGGGTATTGAATTTTACTTTGTCGAGCAATCTTGTAGATTGCCCTTAGTACAGCTAATTAAGATCTAGGGTAAATTGGACCAAGTGATGGCTAGCCGTAAGGTGACCCTTCACCAGCTTCAGGAATTGGCCGGGCTAATTAATTTGCCTGCTGGGTGGTGGCTCCCAACAGGGCCGTTTTCCGGCGTGTGTCCATGGCGATGAAGGGGCTCCATTTGCCCCATCATCGAACACGATTATGTGCTGGGGTCAGGAATGACCTACATGTCTGGCGGGTCTTCTTAGTCCACTTCAATGATCTGTCCTTCTGGAGGCACGAGCTTCTTTTGGAAGCTGAGTTGCAATTGTGTTCGAACGCTGCGGGGACCTGCGGGTTCGGGGTTATTTTAGGCGACCAGTAGTGCTGTTCCATGTGGCCTCCGGAATGGAGGGCCTCTTCAGTGGTCAAGGATTTGACCTTCTTAGAGTTCTTCCCATTGGGGGTAGCTTTAGAGATCTGGGGGGAGCAATTTGGGGACAAAACTGTGCACTTTTGGTGTGACAACCTGGCTGTAGTCCTCTTTGTGACTGCCTTGTCTTAAAAATGACAGGGTCATGTGGCTTGTCTGCCATTTTGTGCACAGGTCTGTGTCTCTAAATGCTTTGTTTTTGGCCCGGCACATTCCCGGGCTTGATATTGGGATTGCTGACGCCTTGTCCCGTGGTCAGCTGTCCAGGTTTCGGACGCTGGCTCTGTGGGCTCGCACGTCACTGGAAGCCTTCCCCTGCTATCTGCGGAACCTAGGTGGGCTCCCGAGCAGTAAATGATCGAGGCAGGTAGGGTCATTGCCCTCTCATTAGCGCCCGGCCCTTGAGGTTTTATCAGAATTCAGGTACCGAGTTTCTTTCGGAATTTAGACAGTCTAGGGTCACCCGCATACCTGGCCCCTCACGGCTGATCACTTGATAGATTTTTGCGTTCTGCTTAAACAGCACGGCCTGTCAGTAAACACTATTAGGCTAGACTGGCAGGCCTGCTTTTCTTTCTAAGGCCAGGGGTTTTCCTGACTCCTCTGGCGATTTCCGTATTTGGAAGATGCTGGAGGAGTGGGTGAGGGAACGACCTAGCCCCCGGTAGACAGTAGTCAGGCACTAACTGTGCAGCAGCTGTCCCTCATTAACGGTCTTGGGATCAGCCTGTGCGCCTCTCTGTCCAAGGCCCGCCCTTTCAGGCAGTGGCCAATGTGATGTTTTAATGGCCCTTTGAGTGAGTGAGGCTTGAGCCTCCTCTAAGGGGGTAGGTCGCTTAGAGCATTTCCAGTTCTCGGACCTTCAATTTGAGGGTAGGTGCGTCTCCCTATAATAGTCAGGCTCGCGAAGACCTGCGGCTCTTCGCCTCATTTACTGGTTGCCTGTCATTGAATAGTCAGGCCCACGAAGACCTGCGGTTCTTCGCATTCTGTACTGGTTGCCTGGCATTGAATTGCCAGGCCCGTGAAGACCTGCGGCTCTTCGCCTAGTTGGCCAGCCACAAAAGTGGCAGGTCGGGGGCGGAGCCTATAAAAGAGGCTGTGCAGGCTTGGGGCCTCCTTTTCACCTTGACAACGAGCAAGCGAACACCCGCCCTCCCTCCCTATCTTTCAGTGTGCCACTGTGGGTCGCCCTTAGGGGGCCGAATATGAATTTTTGGTGGTCTCGATATTTTCTGCAACCGTTTTTTCACCTATTCCACACTGTGGTGATGGATGGATGGATGTTTAGGGGGTGCTTCGCTCCCTGATTAGTCTAAATTGGCTTACCTTTGGTCATTTGGGTAGGCAGGTTAGGGGCGGAAATTGGGTGGTGTTTAGCAACTGCGTGTTCTCTGTTGGGCATCTTTAGGGATGATTGACAGGTTCTCTCCAAAGGCTCATGGTGCCTTTAGTTCGATCTGAGCAATTGGGGGGAACCTGTCTTTGGGTCCCGCCCATTTCTATCCCCTTGTAGGGGTTAGACGGCGAGACCTCCCACATGCAGGTGCATGGCTGGGATCCAGGTGAGGGTGGGGCACTTCACCTGGATCAGCATGGAGCTATGCCCATAAGTTGCCCCGGAAGTTTTTCTGACATCATTTCCGCCCCGGAAGTAATTGTTTGACCCTGCGGGTCCTTGTTAGGTTTAGTTAAATTTATGCTAATTTAATGAGTAAATTATGCAAATTTAATTAATAAAATGACCCAGTTTTAAATCCAGCTCTCTGTGTCTGTGTCGTTACTCCGCCTCTGCTGCAAATAGAGATTTACTTGATAACCAATTAAAACTGAAAACAAAACAAGAATTACAGGAGCTGGGTATAGAAATAGACTGGTGGCAATACGCCCAGATTAATTCTAGATAGCAAAAAGATGCAAGAATATTTATATTTAAGAAAGATAATAATATATTAGGGAAATTATTAATCCAAAACCAAGGAAAATTGATTGGAAAGATATATAAATATTTAATGAACTATAAGACAATAGGTTGGATATTAAAAGATAATATGATTAGTTGGTGTAAAAATCTAGGAAAAGAAATACATCGCCTAGATGCATGGGAAAAGGTTTGGATATATAACTGGAAAATAACTAAATCAGTCTCTTTTAAAGAAAACCAAATTAAGATGTTTTACAGATGGCATTTGCCACCTAATAGGATTTCAAAGATGTTTCCAAGTGCTTCACCTATTTGTAAAAAAGAAATTGGCACATACTTTATGCATGGTGGACATGTCCAAAAACAAAGATCTATTGGAATAAGGTAGAAAAATGGTTAAAGGAAATTACAAATAAGGAAATTAGGAAGACTCCAGAGCCAGCAGCGGAGCTGAACGGACGGTGGGGAGCTGGGCTCCGTTATACACCTCCGTTTTTATAGGTTCTCTTGGGTCCCTTGAGGGCCACAGACCCTGCGATTAGGGGTCTGAAGGAGTGGGGGTGGCGCTAGTTCGATCCCGAGGCGGCAGCCCGATCAACGAAGCGATCAATCCCCTTCAAGACTGAGTGCCTGTAAGCTAGGAGCAACATGGCGGCCTAGAGAACTCCCAGCTGGATATGACTAATCGGTGACTAGCGGAGGCGAACGAGACGGCGGAGTTGAGTATTAACATACCAGACTAAGATCGTACTGGAGATTTACAACCAGAGAATTTTCTTTCCCCCCCTTATGGGCAGCGTCTTCTGAGCTTGAAAAAACAATCAGCTCTGACCGGAGAAGAAGTAGGAGGAACCAACATCTCCCTCTTTCTGGCTGGCGGCGATCCAGCGTTTCGGGTCATAACAATCTCCAACAGTCTCCATTAGAAGTCTCTACAACACAGTATGAAGATCTGACGTCCCAGAGGGAATTTTTACCTTTTCAGAAGTGTTCCCGCTTTGTCTCCTTTATTTCTGAAGCTCATTTAGAGGCTCTGATTTATTAGCGTGATTCATCTATTTTCTGTTTCCTGTTTCCTGTTTCTTCTTTTGATCTCCCTTTTTGTTGCCGAGTCACAGTTTGGTCTTGTTTTACACTCTGATAAACTGGCAGCAAGGAAAGGATTTACAGCAGAATTCCTACGTAATCCAGACAGACCTTGCGAAACCACAGGACTGGAAATAATCATAAATTACATCTGTGACAGAAGACCTTTGGAGCGACCACGTTAACATCGAACATATTCAGTAAACCACTTACCAACCTAACCAACTTATCCAATAACAAACAGCTTGCAGCATCATTGAAACCCTTCCTGAACTTTACGACTTAGATTTGGAAGACTCAGAAGGGTTTGATATTCTATTTAAATGTACAATAAGTAACTTTCCAGCTCTAATGTTTTGCTAATTCCTATTAACATTTGATATTTCACATAAGGTTTTTTCACCATACTATATCTGATTTTTTATAACATATAATTTCATTATTCATATTAAAATACTTAGTATATTAATTAATCTAAATCTAATGAATTTACCTTAATGAATTTATTGACCTTACTATTTACTATAACTGTATCAGCTAACTACTCAATTGTATATATTAACTGATATTCATTGCTCACCTGTATAGAATATTTTGCTAGGAACCTACTAACTTATCTATTGTCTTATAGGCTATTTGACTACATTACCAACTTTTCATGTGATTTTTCCTATTGAATATTAACTATTAATTATAAGGTTACTATAACTTAATAATGGAAATATTAGATAATATTTACTTACTGTAATAATCTGTGTTAGTTTATATGTATTATTCTGTTTATGTTACTTTTCTATTGGTCTTTAGTAAGTGACAACTTTTTTTAGAAGTTAACTACAATTAAGACAAGGCAAAACTTTCTTTGTAATATATATACACTCTATATAATCTATATATACTCAATTAATACAATACATATAACTAATTAATACAAATTCTGCTAGAACCTGTCCCTCTTCTTTTTCCTTTTCTTTTTTCTTTTTTCCTTCTCTTTCATTAGAGGGAAGTACTGCCTTCAAACTTTATATTTACACAAAATAACTGAAACTAATTTACCCCACTACTTTCTTACTTCTCAACTCTCTTCTATTCCCTTTAGCTATTTACTATCTTCCCTTGCTATTTGCTCTAAGGTTTTTCAAGGTTTTTCAATAGATATAACTTGAATTGCTCCTCTGTCTTTACATTACCTAAAAGTCTAACAATACATTCTACTTATATTAAATTCTGGATCAGACCATTAGACAACTGTATAAGTGGGCTAGCTCAGAGGTCCCCAACCGCCGGTCTGCGGACCGGCACCGGGCCGTTGGGGGTTTTCAGCCGGTCCGCGGCACCAGGGCCCCCTCGGCCTTTCCGCACCACCAGCGGCGCTCCCCCCGCCAGCCAGCCAAGCCCAGCGCCCGCCGGAACCGGCTCCTCGCTCTCCCCCCGCCGCCCGCCGCATTTGCAGGAGGTGGGGAGGGTCGGGCGGCCCGCCAAGGCCAGGAGGGATGCCGCTGCCCCCCCCTTCCCTCTCTCCGCCCGCCGCTGTGCCTCCTTGACGCCGAGAGGAAATGCCGGCAAAGGCTTTTCTCAGCGGAGGTCTTCAATGTTGGGGGCGCACGGGCGGTTGCACGCGCTCCCTATCTCCCTGCTAGCCCACTCGGAGTATTCAAAATAAGAAAAACCTTTGCCGGCGAAGGCTTTTCTTATTTTGAATATTCCGAGTGGGCTAGCAGGGAGATAGGGAGCGCGTGCAACCGCCTGTGCGCCCCCGACATTGAATATCACCTTCGCCGGCCCCACCTCTCCTGCAAACCCCCTTGCTGAGAGCCCGGGGCGAAAGTGCTCTCGCAAAGGTGAGGCGGGCAGGGCGCGCGCGCGTCACCACTGAGAAGAACGGAGAACGAGAGTGAGTGATAGCAACAGACAGCAAGATAGAGAGAAAGTGAGAAAGAGAGAGTGAGAGAAAGGGGGGAGAAAGAGATAGCAAGAGAGAGAACAAGAGAGAGAAAGAGCGTGAGAAAGAAAACAAGAAAGAGTGAGAGAGAGAGAAAGCAAAAGAGACAGAAAGAAAACAAGAGAGAGAAAGTGAGAAGAAGAGAGAGAAAGAGGGGGAGAGAGAGAGAAAGAGAGGGAGAGGGAGAAAGAGAGAGGGAGAGGGGGGAGAGATAGCAAGAGAGGGAGAGAGAGAAAGAGAGAGGGAAAGGGGAGAGAGGGGGGAGAGAAAGAGAGAGGGAGAGAGAGAGGAGATAAAGGAAGAGGAGAGAGAGAAAGGAAGAGAAAGAAAGAAAGAGGGATAGAAAGAGAGAGAGAGTGAGAGATGCTCAGTGAGCCTTTCTTTGAAGTTGCCTTTCTTTCTTTCTTTCTTTCTTTATTTCTTTCTCTTTCTTGCTTTCTTTCTTGCTCTTTTTCTTTCTCTCTTTTACCTTCCCTTCCTCTATTTCTTCTTTTCTTTCTCCTTCCTACCTTCTTCCCTTACTCTCCCCTTTCATAAGTTTCCTTGCTTCCTTCCTCTGTTCCTGTCCCTTCCCCCTTCTTTCTTTCTTTCCTTCCTTTCCTCCCTCCATTTCTTGCTTTCCTTTTCCTTCCTCCCTTCTTTCCTCCCTCATTCCCTTCTTTCACTCCTTCCTCTCTTACTCTCCCCTTTCACACCTTTCCTTGCTTCCTTTGCACCCTTCTTCTGTTCCTGTCCCTTCCCTCTTTCCTTCCTTCCTTCCCACCCTCCGTCCATTCATTCACCCATTCCTCTCTTGATCGCCCCTTTTACGGCGCCGCTGACAGCTAGCTCCCCCCCCCACCGGGCCATGGAAAACTGGTCTAGCTTAAAGCCGGTCCCTGGTGCAAAAAAGGTTGGGGACCTCTGGGCTAGCTGGTGGTCCATCGCAAAAATGACAAGCCTCTCTAATTTGTCCAGACTGGGATCTGGAAAGAAATCAATTACTCATTCCACGTCAGCCATACCAAGTCCCTCTACCCAGAGATCTCTGGAAGATATGTTACCTAGAGAAAGGTCTAATTCCTATAAAGACCTCCAGGCTACGCTGCTTCAAATGCAGGAGTTAATGCTCAAGAACCACCAAGACATAAAAAAAGAATTAGGCGAGGTGAGGAACGACACATCCGAGTTAAAGGAAAGGATGCAAAACATGGACAAAAGGCATGAGGCCTTCCAACAGCAGATGATCAAACAGGAACAAAGAATTCAGGTCTTAGAAGATAGAATAGATCAGGATCATAAACAAATGGAAGACCTGACAGAAAAATTAATCCATGCCAATAAAGAATTAGAAAGTACAGTGATTCAATTAGAGAGCGAAAAAGCTTAGATTCCAAAATCTTAGGGAGGAGAAAAGCGAAGACCTACCAGACATTATGGCCGATATTCTTTCAAAGGCCCTGGGCATTGAAAAGGATACAATGCTAAACGAAATCGATGAAGTTTATCGAATAAATACTAATTACGCCAGACGCCATAATCTCCCTAAGGAAGTTCACATCAAATTTGTCAAAAAATCAGTTAGGGACGAAATTCTTCATAGAGCACGGGAAGACCCCATAGATTACAAGGGGAGACAATTGGTAATTTTAAAACAAGTCCCAAAACATGTCAGAGACTTGCGAAGGCCATACACCTTTTTGTCAGCCAAATTGACCAGGCACAATATAAACTTTAGATGGCTTGTCCCTGAGGGTATGCTTGTGACCTGGCATGACAAAAAGCTGAAAATTGATTCGGTTGAAAAAGCAGAAGAATTTTTTGACAAAAACTTTCCCACTGAACGGACATCCGAGATTCAAGACAATAAAGGAACAAGGAATCCCTCATCAACTAGTGCACAACCTATAGAACAGATCCCAATTAGTTCGGAAGGAACCCAGGCTATTGATAATTTAATTTCAGGTAATAATGGCTATGCAGGATACCCAAAAGAAACAAGAAGTACAAGGGCTACAAGACCCAAATATAGATAATTTAAATTTGGCACAAGAAAAATCAAACAAGGGAATTGAGTTGTATTCAATTAATATAAATGGATTAAATGCACCAAAAAAAAGAAATCAAATTTTAAACAAAATTGCTAAACTAAACTTTGACATTATTGCAATGCAAGAAGTCCATATTAAAAATAAATTTGAACATTTACTCAAAAGAAACAAACTTGGGAATCTGTTTACGTCTCTAGCTGCGGAAAAAAAGAGGGGTGTATTATGTTACATCAACTCTAACATCCAAGCTAAATTGAAATACAAAGATAGGGAGGGTAGAGTTCTAATTTTCGAACTAACCATAGACCGGGATACAATAACATTAATTAATATCTACGCTCCGAATGAAGGCCAAGAAAGATTTTATAAAAGATTACTAAATACCATTAAAGAATATTCCACAGACAATATCTGTCTATTAGGAGATTTTAACGGTATAACTAACAATGAATTGGATTATAAGAATGATAAAACGAACAAACAAAAGAAAAGAATACTACCGAAAGCCTTTTTCGAATTAATTAAAGAATTAAAATTGAAAGATAGCTGGAGAGACAGAAACCCCAACCTTAAAAAATTTACCTTCTATTCTGATAGGCACCAATCTTGGTCTAGATTGGATATGGTTTGGGCAACAACAGAAATTAATACTAAATTTCATTCGATAGAAATAGATCCTAATTACATCTCAGACCACAATGCGCTCAAAGTAACTTGGAAGGGAACTAAACAGTGTTATAGATGGTCTCTTCAAAAATCTATATTAAACCAGGAAGATTTTAAGCAAAAACTCAAAACCGAAATGAAATTTTTCTTTCAAGAAAATCTTAAAGAACATACTAGTCTCCAAAATGTTTGGGACACAGCCAAAGCCATTATCAGAGGGATAGCCATTTCATATATGGCCAAAGAATTTAAATTAAAAACACAGAAATCGGCAAAACTAGAAGAAGACTATAGGGCTTTAGAAGAAGAATTACAGAAATCTCCCCCCAAAAAAGAAATTAAACAAAACATGCTACCAATAAAGCATCAACTAAATTTAATAGACCAACAAAATTTGGCACAACAAATAAAAAGAACTAACCAATACAATTTCGAAAATGCCAATAAACCTAGCAAATGGTTAGCCAATAAACTCAGGAAACAAAAAGAAAAGAAACTTATAAACTGTCTTAAAAACAAAAATGGGGAAATATGTCATGATTTGGAAAGGAAAAAAAAGATTGCTGGCGATTTCTATAGTAAACTTTATGAACATATAGATATTACACCAAACAATATTAATGATCTAAAAACTCAAGAAATTCTAGAGCAGGCCAAGCTTCCCAAAGTACCACAGGAAATGGTTGACACAATTAATAAACCGATCACCATTACAGAACTAAAAGAAGCAATAAAAAGTCAAAAAAACAACAAAGCCCCAGGTCCGGATGGGCTCCCCATAGAACTCTATAAAGATCTTCCCATAGAAATGGAAAAGGCCATGTTAGAAACGTTAAATGAGGCTTTAGACAGAGGTAAAATACCAACTTCATGGACAGAAGCAAATTTAGCGTTAATTCCAAAAAAAGATACAGATCACACAGATATATCTAACTACCGCCCGATTTCTCTCTTAAATGCCGATTATAAAATCTTTACCTCCATCTTAGCAAGTAGAATTAAAGGATTCCTAAATTATTTTATACATCCGGATCAAAATGGCTTTCTTCCCGGGAGACAGCTAAAGAACAATATTAGAATTGTGTTAGACACGCTTGAGTATTATGAAGTCCATAATGAAAAACAAGTGGCATTAATATTTCTTGATGCCCAGAAGGCTTTCGACAACGTGTCTTGGGAATTTATGATCAAACAGCTTGAGTATATGGAATTCGGCTCCAAATTTATTAATGCAATAAAAGCTATTTACTCTGTCCAATCTGCTTATATTATCCTTAATGGAGATACATCGACAAAAATCTCTCTTTATAAAGGTACAAGACAAGGGTGTCCACTGTCCCCTTTATTGTTTATCTTAACTCTTGAAGTATTAACTAGAATCATTAGAGATAAGGAAGATATAAGAGGATTAAAATGTAAGAAAGAAACCTATAAGCTTCAAGCCTTCGCGGATGACCTGGTATTTATTTTAGAAGACCCTTTAGAGTCAGGTCCCAAATTACTAGAAGTTCTAGAAGATTACGGTACAGTGGCAGGCCTCAAAATAAATAAGACTAAAACGCAAATTCTAACCAAAAATATGCGACAATCACAGAAAGATATCTTAACAGCAAAACTGGATATTCAAATAGTCACAAAAATTAAATACCTCGGCATTAATTTGACAAATAGAGTGTCCAGTTTAAAATTAAACAACTATGATACCTTAATAGACAAAATACAAGCTGACTTGTTAAAATGGAGAAATTTACAACTTTCCTTACTCGGAAGGATTGCAGCCATAAAGTTAAATACTCTGCCTAAAGTTTTGTTTCTATTTCAAACAATCCCTATACAATTAAAACAGGAATTTTTCAATAAATTGACCAAAATAACTAACACTTTCATTTGGCAAAATAAACGTCCCCGAATTCGACTAAAATACTTACAAGGAAAGAAAGAAGAAGGAGGACTGGCACTCCCAATCTGGAAGGATTACCATATTGCTGCATCCTTATCATGGACGAGAGACTGGATGAGCCTAACAAATACTAGACTTCTTAACTTAGAAGGCCACGACCTCCACCTAGGGTGGCATTACTATCTCTGGGACGAAAAGCGGACAACCCATAAATACTTCACTAATCACATGATTAGGAAATCGCTTATTTATACTTGGAAAAAAATTAAACCTAAACTTTATAAAGGAACTCCCATCTGGTACGCCCCTTTAGAAGCCTATGTTCATCCTAACCTACACAAAAGTAACAACATAATAAGATATAAAGATATTCTTAATCCAAATGGTGCAATTAGAACAAGGCTAGAACTAGAAAATCTGGGTCAAAAAGTGGAATGGTGGGAATACCTATAGATTCAAACTAAATTTAACAAAGACAAAAGCAAAACCGGGATAAGCAAAAATGCCCTGCTAGATACACTTTGTATAGGCCCTCAAGATCAGCTAATCAAAAAATTTTACGGTTACTTAAACTACATTGATCCGGACAACTTTAGCACAAAAATTAATGTCAAAAAATGGAATTTGGACCTTAAAAATGAGATTAAAGAGGAGGAATGGCAAACACTCTGGAGTAGGAACTATAAATTGACTATTGCCACATCCTATAAAGAAAATCTAGTCAAAATGTTTTACCGATGGCATATTACCCCAATAAAGCTAACCAAAATAAACAATAAACTCTCACCAAATTGTTGGAAATGTCAACAAGAATTGGGCACCTATTTCCACCTGTGGTGGCAATGTACCAAAGCTAAATTATATTGGAACAAAATTGGAATTTGGATTGATGAGATACTAAATCTATCACTTGATAAAACTCCTGAATGTTTTTTATTGGGCATAATCAGACAAAAACTATCGAAATCACAAGTACATTTAATCATACACTTAACAACGGCAGCAAGACTATCTTATGCGCAGTGGTGGAAAAACGACGAATTGCCTCCAAATGAAGTAATAATTTAAAAAATAATATACTGCGCAGAAATGTCAAAACTGACTACACTAGTTAGAAATGAATCATTGTCTACGTTCAATAATTGTTGGGACCCTTTTTATAATTGGTTAGGAAGCAACAGCGGGAACAACAGACTACAAGATTGAAATGTTAGATATACTCTTGAACTGTTACAAATCTGGTATAAAGCAACTGCTTATCTAATATAATAACATGAGACTTTATATATATTTGGATATGAATTTTATTATTATTTGTTAATTTCTCTACAATGTGTTTATTTCAACACTTGCATTTAATCATTCTAGATAAACTATTCGAAACATGGTAATGAGCAAATATAATTGGATCTAGTTTTCGTTTTTAATACAACTCCCATGTACATTCGCCGATACTTTTATCCTTACTACTGGTTTGGATATTGTTTGTTTGCTTTGTTTTCTTTTTTTTTGTATTTTATGTTTTACGTTTTGTAATGTACTAGATGTTGTATCAAATGTTGTACTTGTTTTAATTTTAATAATAAAATCTATAAAAATAAAAAAAAATAAAAAAGGAAGATGCTGGAGGAGTGGGTGAGGGAACGACCTAGCCCCTGGTAGACAGTAGTCAGGCACTAACTGTGCAGCAGTTAGTGCCTCATTAACGGTCTTGGGATCAGCCTGTGCGCCTCTCTGTCCAAGGCCGCCCTTTCAGGCAGTGGCCAATGTGATGTTTTAATCGCCCTTTGAGTGAGTGAGGCTTGAGCCCCCTCTAAGGGGGTAGGTCGCTTAGAGCATTTCCAGTTCTCGGACCTTCAATTTGAGGGTAGGTGCGTCTCCCTATTGGCAAGACAATCTAAAATTGACCAGTGGTGTAGGAGGGCAGGATTGAGTTGCAGCAGCCACCGATCAGTCTGTCTGTCTGGTGGCGCCCCTTTCCCCCTTTTGTACTATGAGATGAGCGGGTCAGGGGTACCTTGTTAATCATCAAGGCGATTACCCCGCTAGCAAATTTTAGGGCAACTCGACCAGGGCGCTAGTTGTGTCTGGTCTGGCCCCGGCTGGTCTGGGCACCACTATGGGGTTAGTGGCTAGTCTTGCACATGGGGCAATGGCTTAGCTGTAGGTGGCATGGAATTGTCTGGCCCGCGAAGACCTGCGGCTCTTCGCCTAGATGGTGGTTGCCTGTCATTAAATAGTCAGGCTCGCGAAGACCTGCGGCTCTTCGCCTCATTTACTGGTTGCCTATCATTGAATAGTCAGGCCCACGAAGACCTGCGGTTCTTCGCATTCTGTACTGGTTGCCTGGCATTGAATTGCCAGGCCCGTGAAGACCTGCGGCTCTTCGCCTAGTTGGCCAGCCACAAAAGTGGCAGGTCGGGGGCGGAGCCTATAAAAGAGGCTGTGCAGGCTTGGGGCCTCCTTTTCACCTTGACAACGAGCAAGCGAACACCCGCCCTCCCTCCCTATCTTTCAGTGTGCCACTGTGGGTCGCCCTTAGGGGGCCGAATATGAATTTTTGGCGGTCTTGATATTTTCTGCAACCGTTTTTTCACCTATTCCACACTGTAGTGATGGATGGATGGATGTTTAGGGGGTGCTTCGCTCCCTGATTAGTCTAAATTGGCTTACCTTTGGTCATTTGGGTAGGCAGGTTAGGGGCGGAAATTGGGTGGTGTTTAGCAACTGCGTGTTCTCTGTTGGGCATCTTTAGGGATGATTGACAGGTTCTCTCCAAAGGCTCATGGTGCCTTTAGTTCGATCTGAGCAATTGGGGGGAACCTGTCTTTGGGTCCCGCCCATTTCTATCCCCTTGTAGGGGTTAGACGGCGAGACCTCCCACATGCAGGTGCATGGCTGGGATCCAGGTGAGGGTGGGGCCCTTCACCTGGATCAGCATGGAGCTATGCCCATAAGTTGCCCCGGAAGTTTTTCTGACATCATTTCTGCCCCAGAAGTAATTGTTTGACCCTGCGAGTCCTTGTTAGGTTTAGTTAAATTTATGCTAATTTAATGAGTAAATTATGCAAATTTAATTAATAAAATGACCCAGTTTTAAATCCAGCTCTCTGTGTCCATGTCGTTACTCTGCCTCTGCTGCAAATAGAGATTTACTTGATAACCAATTAAAACTGAAAACAAAACAAGAATTACAGGAGCTGGGTATAGAAATAGACTTGTGGGAATACACCCAGATTAATTCTAGATAGCAAAAAGATGCAAGAATATTTATATTTAAGAAAGATAATAATATATTAGGGAAATTATTAATCCAAAACCAAGGAAAATTGATTGGAAAGATATATAAATATTTAATGAACTATAAGACAATAGGTTGGATATTAAAAGATAATATGATTAGTTGGTGTAAAAATCTAGGAAAAGAAATACATCGCCTAGATGCATGGGAAAAGGTTTGGATATATAACTGGAAAATAACTAAATCAGTCTCTTTTAAAGAAAACCAAATTAAGATGTTTTACAGATGGCATTTGCCACCTAATAGGATTTCAAAGATGTTTCCAAGTGCTTCACCTATTTGTTGGAAATGTAAAAAAGAAATTGGCACATACTTTATGCATGGTGGACATGTCCAAAAACAAAGATCTATTGGAATAAGGTAGAAAAATGGTTAAAGGAAATTACAAATAAGGAAATTAGGAAGACTCCAGAATTTTTCTTATTAGGTATTACAGATATTAGATATAAAAATAAATATATTATTTAATAATTCATATATTAGTAGCAGCAAGGATTACATTTGCACAAAAATGGAAAGAAAAGGAAATTCCAAAAGACGAAGAGGTTTTTAGGAAGATTATGGAATGTGCAGAATTAGATACGATGACAAGACAGTTAAATAATCAAGCTGAAACAGAATTTTATAAAACTTGGCAGAAAGTTTACAATTGGTGGAACACAAAAAAAGATTTTTAAAGATAAATAAAGTATTGAATAGTTAAATTTACTAGATTGAATATATTATATAGTGATACTTGATAGACAAGTTTATTTCTTCAAATTGACTTTAATTATTTTAATTACAATTATATACAGTGATCCCTCGATTAGCGCGGGGGTTACGTTCCAAGACCTCCCGCGCTAATCGATTTTCCGTGTTATAGTGGTGCGGAAGTAAAAACACCATCTGCGCATGCGCGCCCTTTTTTTTCCATGGCCGCACATGCGCAGATGGTGGAGTTTGCGTGTGGGCAGCGGGGAAGACACAGGGAAGGTTCCTTTGGCCGCCCAACAGCTGGTCTGCTCCGCAGCACGGAAGCAGCGAGGAGCCGAAGATGGAGTTTCCCCGTTGCCCAGGCAAAGGGGAAACCCCATCTTCGGCTCCTCCCTGCTGCCGCACTGCAGAGCAGATCAGCTGTTGGGCGGCCAAAGGAACCTTCCCTGGGTCTTCCTGCTGCCCAGGCAAAGGGGAAACCCCAAGAGAGCCAAAAGAGCACCGGGCCGGTTGGTTCCCAACCAAAAGAGTTTACCCCGATTGTCCTCGGTGGGGGGAAACAGCGCGTCGCCAGGCTCCCCATCTTCAAGAGAGGCGCGACGGCTAGCCAGGATCCACGCAGGGGAGAAAAGGCGCGCGCTCCCAGCCGCTGCGCCCCGCTTGGAGAGCAGCGGCGAGCAGAGCACAGAAGACGACGAGGCTTTCGAGGGCTCCAAGGCGGGCGGCGGCGCGTCCTTCGAGCACGTCGGCGGCGACCCCAAGCTGAAGGCGGCCACCACACACACACACGCCGCCGCCGCCATCCACCCCGCCGGGTTCCCCGCTTGCTACCTCTTCGCCTTCTCCCGCCTCCGAGGCCGAGCAGCCCAAGCCGCAACAGACACACACACACATACACGCACTCCCTCTCTCGCGCTCACACAGACGCACTCAGACAGAAAAGGAAAAAAAATCCCCAAAAGAGAGGGACAAGAGGCAGGCACAAAGCGGGGGCACAAGGGGAGCTGCCCGGCAGAGGTTGCTTTTTTTCTTCTCGTGGGCAAGTGGAGGGGGGGAGAGAGAAGGAAAGAGAGAGAAGGAAAGAAAGAGATGAGAGAGGGAGGAAGAGAGTGTGAGAGAGGAAGAAAGAGAGAGAGAAATGATAGAAAAAAGGGGAGAAAAAAAGAGAAATGAGAAAATGATTGAAGCAGAGAATGACAGGAAAGAAAGAGAAAGAGACAGAGAAGTGACTCTTGGTGATGACGTATGACGTCATCGGGTGGGAAAAACCGTGGAATAGCAAAAAAAAACGTGGAGTATTTTTTAATTAATATTTTTTGAAAAACCGTGTTGTAGCGTTTCGCACTAATCGAGACCGTGCTAATCGAGGGATCACTGTAATTGTTGGAAAGTATTGAAAAGTTAAGATTTTTATGTTACTATAGATTATATAGAGATATTTCATTGATAAGTTTACCTTTCTGTATTGATCTAAACCAGAATTAGGGTTTTTTTTCTGTATTAAGAAGACTTCTATACTTAGTGGAGCAATTGTAGCTCCTTTTTGTGTTAAATGTTGTATGTCTTGCCTTGACCCACATTTTTAAAAATTAATAAAAATATTTTAAAAAAAATAAAGTTCCAAGGAAATTCTGAATGTCAGAAAAGTGCCACTTGTAGCATATGCAATGATAATTTAATATATTAACTTTAATTTAATATTGAGATTGAAGTTCTTATTAAGAGCAATGTTCATGTCTTATGCTTAACCTAATACAGTGGAACCTCTACTTACGAATTCCTCTATATACAAACATTTCGAGATATGAACCGGGCTTTCAGGATTTTTTTTGTCCCTTCTCATGAACCATTTTCATCTTACGAACCCTCGCTTATCTCCTGGCTGCCGCTGCTGCAAGCAGCAGCCAAAACAAGCAATTTTAAGTTTGCAGGCTCTGATGATTGAAAGGGAACTGGAGCCAGGCTTTCCCATGCGAGGTCTCCCCCCTCCCCCGATCCCATTTGCTAGAAAACAGCACATCTGAGGAGCTCTCCATAGCTGCCCTGGAGTGGCCAGTGGATAAAGCAAGGCTAGGGGAGTGCTTTTAGAGGCAGGGAAAGGAAGCCTATGGAGAAAGAAATGACAGCAGGATGCCTGGAAAAGTAACAAAGGGTTTGGGGGGGATAAGAAATATGAGTTGGCTGTCCTAGAAACGTAACAAAAGGTTGAGGGGGGGCAATCAGAAGTGCCAGTTGGCTGTCCTGGAAACATAACGAAAGGTTGAGGGGTAGGATAACTGCGGGTTGGCTGTCCTAGAAACATAATGAAAGGTTGAGGGGGGATAAGAAGTTTGATTTAGCTGTCCTGTAAACATAATGAAAGGTTGAAGGGGGGATAAGAAGTGCGAGTTCGCTGTCCTGGAAATGTAACGAAAGGTTGAGGGGGAATAAGCAGTTCGAGTTGGCTGTTGTGGAAACATAATGAAAGGTTGAGGGGGGAATAAGAAGTGCGAGTTGGCTGTCCTGGAAATGTAATGAAAGGTTGGGGGGGGGGATAAGAAGTGCGAGTTGGCTGTCCTGGCAATGTAATGACAATGTAATGATAACATTTCCAGGACAGCCAACTTGCACTTCTTATCCCCCCTCCAACCTTTCATTACATTTCCAGGACAGCAGGGGGGGGGGGGAGTTTGTGAGGCAAAGTTACGGGAGAGCCGGCGGGCTCCCCTGAAGGTGGCACTGAAGGCGGCAGGGAATGGAGCTTCCCATGCATGTCAATCTACCCACAAGGCTCCCTCCGGGCAGCCTGCACTGTCTCCCCCCCTTCTCCACCTGCCCCCAAACAAGGATACGAATGCCAGCAGTAATAAGGCAAAAGGTGTGAGTTTTGGGATTGCATGCATTACACGCTTTTCCATTGATTCCTATGGGAAAAATTGTTTCTTCTTATGAACTTTTCTACTTACAAAACTGGTCATGGAATGAATTAAGTTCGTAAGAAGAAGTACCACTGTATAGAAGTGGCAGCAGTGTATACCCTTTCTCAAATTATGGTTAGTAACTGCCTATTTCCTATGTGTGTTTGACAGCCAACCAGATTCTATGCTTCTTTGTGAGTCTTTGTTTGGCTTCTCAAAGCTAACGACTGAGATGACAGCCAATGAGTCAGTGCCAGCCAATTACCCCTTTTTTGCTATTAACATTTATAGGTAAAATAACATAACATTTATTTATTAAACAAATTTCCACTGGACAATTTTAGAACTCAGCCGACTTAGAACTTGGCACTTTTTTGCTGCTGACTTAATGAATTGTCGACTATTTCCTATATTTATTTATAATAATTAATATTTATAATTGCATAGTACTAGTTTTATATTTTATATAGAGTATAAATTGTATTTTGCACCTTTTACGGTGCTTACATTTAGCATTTTATATGCACATTTACTCTATTTTTAGGAATTAAGGAGTTTTTGATATCATAAATATTAATTATTAAGGGTTGTTATTAATTTTTCTAGAATTTAACTTTTTAACTAATTTATGGGGGGGGGTAATGATGGATGATTGGAGTGGGTGGTGTAATTTTTATGATATGAATGAGTGGGTTGGGTGGGATGGTGTGTATGGGAATAATGGAGATAGTATGAATGTACAATTTAGCCTACCTGGCAGTAGACAGAGAGGAGGGATGGGGACATTGTTGCCTGTAGGCTGCGCATGCCTGCGCCAGTGCATCCCAAAATGCCCCCCCATGCACCCTTTTCCAAGGGCGTGCACAGAGCTGTGGCCGCCCCCACCCCCCGCGCCTCTAGCCCCCTCGCGCCCCTGGCTACTCGCCGCTGCCTCCTCCCGCCCGCCCGATGCACCTCTCTTTCTCCTCCGTTTCCCACCTTGGGGCATGGCTCCTCCTGCAGTGGGAATGCCCGCCCCGCCGCTCTCGCAGTCCCTTTGCCGACAGCACTTTCAGCGAGTGGGCTGCAGGAGAGGCGGGGCAGGCGTTCTCACAGCGGGGGGCGGCGAAGGTGATTTTCAATGTTGGGTGCGCGGGCCTGCGTGCGCTCTCCCCATCCCCCTGCCAGCCCGCCTGGAACATTCAAAGTAAGAAAAACCTTCGCCGGCAAAGGTTTTTCTTACTTTGAATGTTCTGGGCGGGCTGGCAGGGGAATGGGGAGAGCGCGTGCCGGCCCGCGCGCCCAACATTGAAAATTACCTTCGCCGGCCTCCGGAGAACGAGAGAGAGTGAAAGCGACAGAGCAAGATAGAAAGTGAGAAAGAGAGAAAGAGGGGGGAGAGAAAGAGATAGAAAGAGAGAGAGAAAGAGTGAGAGAAAGAAAACAAGAGAGAAAGAGTGAGAGAGAGAGAAAGCAAGAGAGAGAGAGAAAAGAAAACAAGAGAGAGAAAAAGAGAAAAAGAGAGAGAGAGAGAGCAAGAGGGGGAGGGAGAGAGAAAGAAAGAGAGAGAGATGAGAGTGGAAGGAAGAGAGAGAGAGAGAAATGATAGAAAAAAGGGGAGAAAAAAGAGAAATGAGAAAATGATTGAGGCAGAGAATGACAGGAAAGAGAAAGAAACACAGAGAGAAGTGACTCTTGATTTAAAGCATATGGTAAAAGCACTTAAATAATAACAGAGAAAAAAACCCAGCCCTCACCTGTTTTTATTAATAGTTATGTTTTTGGTTTTGCTGGTTGTTTTAGTTTTAATGGTAATGGATTTTGGTTTTTTTCATTATTATTAATTATGACTGAAACCTGGCTGGGCCCAGAGGGAGGAGTTCCTCTTTTGGAAATATGCCCAGCCGGGTTTCAGATATGGCATCAGCCTCGACCCCAGGAAAGGGGGGGAGTGGCTAGTGTAGCCAAGAAGAACCTTCACCTGCGTAGACTCGTTGCTCCTGAGATTGCAGGTTGTGAGTCACTCCTTGTGAAGTTGGACTTAGGGGTTCAGGTGGGCTTGTTACTCACGTACCTGACTCCCAGCTGCGTGTCAACAGTCCTGCCTGTGCTGCTCGAGGAGGTGGCCGGGTTGGTGGTGGAGTTCCCTGGACTCATTGTCCTGGGGCACTTCAATCTGCCGTCACTCGGCGGTTCCTCTGGATTAGCACAGGAGTTCATGGCCACCATGACAGCCATGGACCTGACTCAAGTAGTTCAGGGTCCGACTCATGAGGGTGGACACACCTGACATGGTATTCCTCTCGGAGCAATTGAGCAATGGTCTGAGACTAAGGGGCTTAGAAACTTCGCCTTTGTCATGGTCAGATCATTTTCTACTGCGGCTTGATTTTCTGGCTCCAATCCTTCCCCGCAGGGAGGCAGAACCAATTAGGAGGTTGCGCTCAAGGCGGCAAGATGCGTGTACCATGCCACCTTGATTGCATCAGAGGAATCCCACCCAGCCGCTCTGTTTAGGGTGACCTGCTCCCTTCTAAATCAGGGGAGAGTTGGGGAGCCCTTGCAGGGTAGTGCCGAGGAATTTAACTCATTTTTCGCTAATAAAGTCTCTCGGATCCGGGCGGACCTCGACTCCAATTGCATAGCAATATCGGCTGACAATGAGTCAGTCGAGGTGACTGGGGCTAAATGTCTTTGTCCATCTGTCTGGGAGGAGTTTGACTTGGTGACACCTGATGAAGTGGACAAGGCCATTGGAACTGTGAGTTCTGCCACCTGTTTACTGGATCTGTGTCCCTCTTGGTTGGTTTCAGCCAGCCGAGAGGTGACACGGAGCTGGGTCCAGGAGATTGTCAACGTCTCCTTGGGGAGGGGGGTCCTTTCCGGACCTGTATAAGGAGGCACTTGTGTGCCCCCTCCTCAAGAAGCCTTCCCTGGACCCAGCTGTGCTTAATAACTACCGTCCAGTCTCCAACCTTCCCTTTATGGGGAAGGTTGTTGAGGAGGTGGTGGTGCTCCAACTCCAGCGGAGTAGGATTTCCACCCTACTAAGGCACCTCCAAATAATATTGCTAAACCTGTAGTAGACTTTCTGGTCACACTGTCTGAGGCAAAACTAGCATTTGCATAAGCCACTAGTTTCAATCTATCATCTAGATCTAAGTACAAACTATGATGCATAGTCCCTTTTCAATAACGTAAAATCCTCTTAGCAGCCTTCCAGTGATATTCCATTGGCTCCTTGCTATACTGTGCCAACTGATTAACACTAAAAGCGATATCAGGCCGTGACCAAAGTCCTAAGTAAGACAAGCTACCAACCAGAGAATGATACAGTTCCCTATCAACAGCCTTCCCTTCTGTATCGCCATGCACAAAGCTACTCTCCATTGGAGTCTTGGCAACCTTACAGCTTTCCATGTTATATTTTTTCAAAAGACTGTTAATTTTCCCAGCTTCTGTTAATTTAAAACCATTCTTGGTTTTCTCAATGTTAATGCCTAAATAGTGGTTAATTTCTCCAAGGGTCCTGATCCTAAATTTCTTTTCCAGATCCTGCACTATTCTCTTTACATCTTCAACAGACCTTGCTATAATCGCAATGTCATTTGTAAACAATAACAAAAACTCCTTGGAATCTTTTCTACTTCTCAGGAACATACAGGGATCAGCCTTACTTGCAAAAAATGCCATACCTTTGAATGCTTTAACAATCATGGAGTTCCATTCAAAACCAGATTGTTTCAATCCATATAAGCTTTTCTTAAGCTTCCAACACCGATCCTTTTCAAGCTTGACACCAGGCAGAATTCTCATAAAGATTATATGCTGCAACGGTGCATGCAGATATGCCGTTTCCACATCAATGTGGTGCACACAACACTTGTGCTTCACAGCCCATACTAACGCTGTCCTCAGAGTTGCCACTCTCAAACCTGGAGCAAAAACTTCATCATAGTCACCCTCCATCTGGGAAAACCCCTGCGCTACTAATCCAGCTTTATATTTCAGAACACCACTAGACTCAGTCTTAACTTCTTTTTTTTTAGTAATTTTTATTAAATTGTTTTAAAAGGTATAATCAAAAAAGTATATACATTGATATATTTACAATATTTGCAATACACACAAAGAAAGAACATACACACCATACAAACAAAAAACACCATGAACAGTTACAAAATTACAAATAACATAAAAAATCTCATCGATATCCTAATAGGTTCTTGCATTTGTTTATATAGTTCCACTGGAATCCCATCTGTTCCAGGTGTTTTGTTGTTATTTTGTTTTTTAATTGCTCTCTCAAGCTCTGTCATTGATATATCTTTCTCCATTCTATCTACAGTGACTTCAGACATCTGCGGCAGTTCAGATTCATTTAAATATAGTTCTATGTCTTCTTCTCCTATCTCGTCTTTTTTTATACAGTCCTTGAAAATAATTTTTAATTATCTTTTTTTTTGCCTCTATTTCAAATTGTTTCTCTCCCATTTCGTCCTGTAATTGCTGAATATATTTCTTTTCTTTTTCCTTTTTTAATATATACGATAGCCATCTTCCTGGCTTATTCGCATGTTCAAATTGATTTTGTCTTACGAATTTAATCTTTTGAGCTATCTCCTCCTGTACTGAAAGATTGATTTTGTGTTTAATTAATTCCCTTTCTTCCTTTATTTCCATATTTTCTGGGTCTTTTATCAATTTAGTTTCCAATTTTTCTAATTCCTTTTGGTTTTCTCTCAATTGGTTATTCTTATTTGTTTTTTTTTACTTGTATATGCTATTGTTAGACCTCTTATGAACGCCTTTGTCGTGTCCCAAATGTTTTGGATCGATGTATCATTATTCCAGTTTTTTTCTAGGAAAAAAATTAATTCTTTGTCTATATATTGTTTATATTGATTTTCTTCTATTATTTTTGTATCCATAGTCCATCTATATCTCCTGATGTAATCTCCTTTAATTGTAATGCTTATCGGATTTTGGTCCGCCCAAAAATTTGGCTCAATTTCAGCTGCTGTTATCTCTTCTTGGAGTTCTATATCCATCCATACCATGTCTATTCTGGACCATGACTTATGTGGGTTCGAATAGTAGGTATATTTATATTCATCTTTGTGGAGTTCTCTCCATAAATCTTTCAGTTTAAATTCCTCTATTATATCTTTAAATTCATCTGGTAATTCTTTTTTCTTTTTATTTCTTTCCATTCCCTTATAATCTTTGTCAAAATTTGCTATTGCATTAAAATCTCCGACCACACAGATGTTTTCTTTCTCCAATTTTATTATTTTTTGACAGTTTTTTTATAAAAGGCATTCTGGTCATTATTAGGTGCATATATCACAATTAATGTTATTTTTTTTCTGTTTAATTTCCATTTCTATAATAAGTATCCTCCCTTCTTCATCTCTTTCTATTATTGTAGGATTTAACCAATTTTTAATATAGACTGCGATCCCTCCTTTCCTCTCTTTTGCTAAAGATGTAAATAACTTCCCCAATTTAGGTTTTTCCAGTATTTTCCTATCTTTTTTTTAATGTGTACTTCTTGGAGGCATATAATGTCCGCATTTTGCTTTTTTAATTTACTAAATACTTGTCCTCTTTTTTTTGATGAATTTAATCCATTAATATTCACAAAAAATAACTTGATCTGCTTATCCATTCTATTTTTATCTATTTTTGTTCTTTTGCTGCTTCTTAGTTCTTGGTAAGTTTCGATTTTCCCCTCTCTTCCTTTTTTAGAATTAGTTACTCTTTCTTCTTCAATTTCTCCTTCCTCCCGACTTGTTGTCTCTATTTCAGTATTTCTTTCCCTCTCTGTTTTTAGATGTTCTGCAATAAATTGGTCCGCCTGATCTATATTTCTATAGATTTTTTTTTCCTTTCCAAGTGACCATCACCCCTTCGGGTATCAGCCACCTGAACTGTATTTCTTCTCTTATTAATTTAGTAGCAAAATAATGACAGTCCCTTCTTTTCTCCCTAATTCTTCTTGGGATCTGCTTTAGTACTTTGATATCTTTTCCTTTATATGCTACTATACCTCTGGTATTTTTATAGATTTCGTCCCTTAGGGTTTTCTTCGTAAACCTAACATGAATCTCCCTGGGGAGTTGATGTCGCCGGACATAGTTTGTTTGCACTCGGTAAATCTCGTCAATATGTCTACCTAATTCTTCTTCATCTATTTTCAACTCCTCCATAAATATTTCGACAACTGTCTCAAATAGATCCCCCCCCCCTTTCTTCTGGGATGTTTTGCAACCTTAAATAAAAGGAAGCTTTTTCAAATTAGAGCTGAGAAACTGCTGTTTCCAAATCCTTGTTTACTCTTTTAAGCTCATCTTAATCTCAATTTATTAGCTTCCACTGTCTCTTCAACTTTTTGGATTTTAATCTCATGGTTATCCACTTTTTTTGGGACACCCTCTATTATAGTATTTATTTTAACAAAATTCTCACATACTTCCTCAAATTTTGTGTGTGTTTCTAAATGGTTTTGTAGAATTGTTTCTTGTGTTTTATTTGTAGCTTCTTGTTGTTTAATCATGAACTCCTGTATTTTATCCAGAGAGCTCTGTAACATTTGTAGTGTAGGAGTTTGTTCTTTACCCTCTGTAGTGTTAATATCAGAGGCTGAGGAAGATTTTTGTACAGTTGGAGATGCAATAGTTAAGTTATCCCTCCTCATTGATTTAGTTATAATTTGTTGGGTTGCCATTGGGGTTTTTTATATATAGCCAATAAAATATATTCAAATACCACTTATATGTTATATCCAACTCAATCTATAAATATCTTTGGGGATTTATATTAACTAATTTCACAATATCCCAATGGTAGAGAGTTATCAATATTTCTTGTCTATTATTCTAATATCAACTTGTATAGTTATAGAGAAAAACACAGAATATAATTCTATATAAATCTTAAACAATTAATTAATAAAGGTTCCTCTACACACTTAATCAATGGTAAATCTATTTGCCTTAGAGCAGAAGTAAAAGCGAAACAGAAGAAGGGAAGAAGAAAAGAAAAAAGTGAAGAGTATTAAACTTATACTTAATGTCTGTATAATATATTGTATATGTACTTATTATTATTATCTTATAATCTTAACTTATAATCAGAGTTTATATTGCATATTTATGATAAACTTTTTAAAATAAATAATTAATAATTAATAATAATACTTAATAATTTTCAATTCATTAATTTCATATCTTAACATAAGAATACTCAGAATTAATATTTCATAAAGAGAATAAATAATGACATTAATATTATATATGAAAAAGATATTGTATAGGAAGAGAGTATTTGATTTTTCAATTCATTAAATATTCAATATTCAAGTCAGCATGACACTTGCTCATAATGAACAAAGAAGAATTTGACATATATAAATTTCTTTCTCCTCCTGACTCTGTACTTATCAGAATATTTTCTTGTAATATAGAAAGCTGTTCACACAAATTAATCATCATGTGATATTTGTTTATACAGGAAGTATGCTAGAAAATGGCTACATTTTCTACATTCCACTATCTACTACTTTTTTTATTTTTTAAATTAATGAATCCAATCTGAAGATGAAAAGTACAAGACTTTTACCTGGTTATTTTTAATTAAATCATTATATTATTATTTAATGTGTTCTTACTCTAACTGACCTTTGAATCATTACTGAAACCTGAAGCTACTTTTTTCATATGTCAGACTCATAACGCCTCCTAAAATTACATTTGTGAAATCCAGCAATAATCACAAAGCATAAACATAAATAAGATTCATAATCTTCATATTATTTTGGAGAACATTACATTATCAAATGATCATTTTTTTTTTTTAAAGATGAAAAAGCTACCCTATAACCTAAGGGTTATCCGGAAAGGTCACAAGGCATGTAGCTCTCACAGGGAATGTTTGCGGGGGAAGTTGCAGGGGTGGGGTCCTATCAGAATGGGGGGATGCCATTCGGGTAGGAAAAGTGCCCCTTTCTGGCTCCACTATTGGCGGCCATGCGCAACTGCGCAACCGATGGGATTTCGGGTGAAAATTGCTGGTTTTTTGAAATTGGTGATTTTCACCAAAATTTCACTTGCATGAGGACACTTGCATGAAGTTTTGGTTGTTGCACATGTGCAGCAGCTGAATCTCACCATGATGCCTAGAACAGCAGAGCCCCAGCCATGCAGGCAGCAGCAACAGCAGTGGCACCACGATCTGGCTGCCCGGCCTGTTCCCCATGCCGAGAAGAGGGCAAAGCAGGAAGAGGGTTGTGCTGCTGCTGCAGGAGGGCAAAGGAGCAGAAAACACATGGCCTTGACTCTTCCCCAAAAGGTAAGGGCTGGGCTGGGCATGCTGCAAGCGCTGGGGCTGGGCATGCCACAAGTTGGGCAGTCTGCATGTCATGGGGCTGTGTGGCTGTGTGCACCTGGCCTGGCCTGGATGGGCTGAGTGGTGGGGCTGGGCAGACTGCAGGCATCGGAGCTGAGCGGGCTGTGAGCGGCGGGGCTGGGCAGGCTGTGAGTAGTGGAGCTGGGTGGGCTGTGAGTGGCAGGGCTGAGTGAGTGGCGAGTATGGGGCCATGAGCGCCAAGGTGGGTGGGCTGCAGTGGCAGGGCTGGGTGGGCTGTGAGCCACCGGGCCGGGTGGGTGGGCTGCAAGTGGCAGTGATGCAGAGTTTCAAGATTGAAGGTGAGGCTTTTCTCAACTGTATAGTGACAGGAAATCAAACCTGGGTTTATCATCATATTCCAGAGAGCAAATGTCAATCAATGCAGTGGTTCACACCTGTTATGCCAGGCTTCACGTTACAAGTCCCCAATTAAGTCCAAAGGAGAAATTCAAACACACACATTTGTAAAGTAAACAAAGTTGGTTTATCAAAAGGAAAATACTGTCCATAACACACTTTTAATCAGCCAAAGTGCTCTCCCACATACTATAAGCCTTGAATGCTGTGAAAAACATAAAACAAAAGCAAAGCAGATAAAAGGCAACTGTGAAGATGTCACAGCCAACCCCCTTGAAGAGTCCTCATGCTGAGACTTAACTGTGAATTGTTCCACAAGTCCTTGAAAATCCTGAAGCCGTTCACAAAAGTCTTTGTAAATCCCGAAGCAAACACAAGTCTCTCTCTCTCATAAAATGGAGGGAGAGAGAAAGAGAGAGAAAGCAAAAGAGAGAGAGAGAAAGAGAGAGATAGCAAGAGAGAGAAAGAGATAGCAAGAGAGGGAGAGAGAGAAAGAAAGAGGGAGAGAGAGGGGGAGAAAGAGAGAGAAAGTAAAAAAGAGAGAGAGAAAGAAAGAAAGAAAGAAAGAAAGAAAGAGAGAGATAGCAAGAGAGAGAAAGAGATAGCAAGAGAGGGAGAGAGAAAAAGAGGGAGAGAGAGGGGGAGAGAGAAAGCAAGAGAGAGAAAGAGATAGCAAGAGAGTGAGAGAAAGAGAGAGAAAGAAAGAGAGATAGCAAGAGAGAGAAAGAGAGAGATAGCAAGAGAGACAGAAAGAGAGAGAGAGATAGCAAGAGAGACAGAAAGAGACAGAGGGAAAGAGAGAGAGAGAGAGAAAGAAAGAGAGATAGCAAGAGAGAGAGAGATAGCAAGAGAGAGAGAGAAAGAGAGAGAGAGAAAGAGAGTCAGAGAGAGAAAGAAAGAAAGAAAGAAAGAAAGAGAGAGATAGCAAGAGAGACAGAGAAAGAGAGAGAGAGAGAAAGAGAGAGAGAAAGAGAGAGAGAAAGAAAGAAAGCAAGAGAGAGAGAGCAAGGGAGGGTAAGGAGGGAGAGAGAAAGACATAGATGGAGGGAAGGAGGGAGAGAGAAAGAGAGCAAAAAAGAGAGGAAGGAAGACAGAAAGAAAGAGGTATGGAGAGAGAGAAAGAAGGGAAGGAAGGAAGAGAAAGAAAGAGGGAAGGAGGGAGAGAGAAATAGAGCGAAAGGGAGGAAGAGAGATATTTTTTTTGTTCAAACTTTTTTTTAGCGCCCACCCCCCCAATGTTCCCCAGGATTTTGAAAATATGAATAATGTGCTCAAAAAAGTTTGGGAAACACTGCACTACACGATAGTAATACCAACTTCCCCCAAAGAGCTATGTGTCTTGTAACTTTCTGGATAACCCTTGTACATATGGGATAGCTAGAAGTAACATATTATAAATATATTTTTCATATACAATCAATCAATCTAGGAATTATAATATTCAGTTATTACATAATAACTGATGGAGTTAAAATAGAGTTACCGTATTTTCCGGCGTATAAGACGACTTTTTAACCCCTGAAAATCTTTTGCAAAGTGGGGGGTCGTCTTATACGCCGGATATAGGACAGTGGCACCGATATTTGTGATGGCTGGGAGGGGCGAGAACACCGCCTCCCAGCTGGGCGAGCCTGAGCGGAGCGCGGGCTCGCCCACACGCTGCCTTTGGCAGCACAAGCGTGCCTGTCCGGCCGGGGAAGAATCGCCCCGGCCGGACGTCAGTTTCAGCTGGGGGGGGGGCGAGAACACCGCCTCCCAGCTGGGCGAGCCTGAGCGGAGCGCAGGCTCGCCCACACGCTGCCTTTGGCAGCACAAGCGTGCCTGTCCGGCCGGGGAAGAATTGCCCCGGCCGGCCGTCAGTTTCAGCTGGGGGGGCGAGAACACCGCCTCCCAGCTGGGCAAGCCTGAGCGGAGCGCAGGCTTGCCCACACGCGACATGTCTAGCCGCCGCCATCTGTGCCTCGGTTCCGTAGCTCCACCTCACAGCTGATCAGCCTGCTGCCGCTGCTGAGAGAAAAAGAGAGGGAGAGAGGGGGGGAGAGTAAGAGATAGCAAGAAAGGGAGAGAGGGGGGGATAGCAACAGAGGGAGAAAGAGGAGAGAGAGAGAAAGAGAGAGGGAGAGGGGGGGCAGAAAGAGAAAGAAAGAGATAGCAAGAGAGGGAGAGAGAGAAAGAGAGAGGGAGAGAGGGGGAAAGAAAGAGAGAAAGAGATAGCAAGAGAGGGAGAGAGAGAAAGAGAGAGAGAGGGGGGATAGCAACAGAGGGAGAGAGAGAGAAAGAGAGAGGGGGAAGGAAAGAGAGAAAGGGATAGCAAGAGAGGGAGAGAGAAAGAGAGGGAGAGGGGGGAGAGAAAGAGATAGCAAGAGAGGGAGACAGGGGGTTAGCAAGAGAGGGACAGAGAGAAAGAGAGGGGGGATAGCAACAGAGGGAGAGAGAGAAAGAGAGAGGGAGAGAAAGAGATGGCAAGAGAGGGAGAGAGAGAGGGAGAGAGGGGAGACAGAAAGAGAGAGAAAGAGATAGTAAGAGAAGGAGAGAGAGGGGGAGAGAAAGAGAGAAAGCAAAAAAAAGAGAGAGAGAAAGAGAGATAGCAAGAGAGAAAGAGAGGGAGAGAGAGGGGCAGAGAGAAAGACTTTGATCATTTCCCCAGGTATTTTTGTACCTACTTGACCAACATTATTAGTGGTTGCAAAATTGAATGTGTGAACTTGTTCATTTCAATAAAAAGAGCCAGGGAAATGATTGAATGTTAAACTGGATGCATTTATTTCTGCCTGTTTGTATTTGTTATTATGTTTAACCATTGAAAATGTACTTTTCCTCCAAAAAGAATCATCTTTCCATATTTCTTAGGCAACATTTTAAAATAACTTTAAAAGCTGAGGTCATATTATTCACCCTGCTCTGTATCATAGCACACTGCACAGTACTGAAAATTGGCAGGGTCACTAATTAAACCCGACAAGTTAAAATCTGTTTAAGTGACATTGCAAGAGGATAAAGACAGAAAGTGCGGAAAGAGGAAAAAATGGATGGGCTGTTTGGATTGCCATATCATGATATCACATACAGATTCTCATTCCATAATAGATTCTCACATAGGTGTCAGCATGCTGCATGTTAGACTGAAAGATACCTACAGAATAGATGGTAGGAGAAAGAAAAATAGCCAGGTTCACCTTTTTGTGTTGACAAATTATGATGAGTTATAATAATAAACTTAATTGTGGTGAGGAGAAATATGAGATGCAGACAAGACAGATAGACAGAGACATATGGAGAGATAGACAGAAGAGTGCTCCCACTTGGCTCTCTCTCTCTAAATAATTCATTCATAATTTTAACAATAAGATCTTCATCATTAGTAATTAAAATATTGTGTTATCATGTTCAGAAATGATTTTTTTCTCAATGCAAGTACATCATAGACCTAGACTCAGTTTTTGACAGTCAGAAGAGGGGTAGTCTTATACGGCGAGTATATCTCAAATTCTATATTTTAACTGGAAAAGTTAGGGGGTCGTCTTATACACCCAGTCGTCTTATACGCCGGAAAATACGGTATTTACTTTCTTTGTCAAGTTTTTAATACTGTATTTGAGTCAACAATAAGTTGAGTAAATGTTGAGGGTAAGGTTTTATCAAATGGAAATACTCAGTGAACCTTAGATATATAAACCATGAGGGCTAGAAAATCTAGGAGCTGAAAGACATGATATTTAGAAGGCCAAAGGCAAAGAAGGTGTGTTAAACTAACATTTGTACTAAATTTGAAAAAGTTGTTCATTGCTTATTTGCAATTGATATCAATTAAAAAGCAAACAATCAATTTTGAATTTTAGATACATTAATTTTCAGATTGCTCACTCGCAAAACAATATGAACTTTACTTTGTCATGGCTATTTTAATAGTATTCTGTCAACAGCAAAGTTATGAATGTGATGAATGTGTATTCATGCACAATAAGGAAAAGGCCACATTAGCATGGAAATTCAATATTTAATTGAACATTTTTTATTGATGCTTGATAAATTGGCTATTACAAAGAACAATTTCTTCTATGGAAGAAATTTGACATGTCACTTAATTGTATATATACTCTCACTATGATTATAACCTTAATAAATGTCTCAAGGAAAGTACAGAAGAGCAAGTCAGGTTTCTATACCTTCTTAAGAAGGGAAATAAAGGAAAGGAAAATAAAGTGATAAGAGTAAGAGAAAAACAGTGACAAAAAAAGGAAGAAATCAGCAAATGGATTTTTGCCTCCTGACGTTTGTCTACAAATAGTATAATTTATATAAATTGGAAGCTGTAGCAGTCAAATAACTGTAACCATATAATGTTATTTAGCTTATATTGCAGGGACCTCTATGAGCTTGCATGATAATTCTGAATGATCTCAGTCATTACAAATGTCCTTCAGGTGACATGGCTTGATCTATATTTTCCAGTTTGTACCTTGGGTAAAGGTACACAGTTATATCATTTCTAAAACTAACTTTCTAAGACTAAATTCTTTATTTCTATTATATTTTGCAACATTTTCACTTAAATATTAGATGTGGTCAATGTGTCTTTAAATGTAAATTTGCATGTGTTCATGGAAATATAATAGTACAAGTACGTGTATACCAGTTTCTGAAATAATCTCAAATAAGTCATTTGTTTGCTCTTTTTGTATAAACAGTTTCTCTCCTGGCAGGAAAGATAATTTGTCTGGATGTTGAGGAGCAGCTCTTAGGAAAGGACATAAAAGTAGGCATAAATGTTACAGAATTTTGTTTCTGTTTTTATATTTTCTCCCTCTGAAGATCATTTTCTGACCTCAGTTGTTTAGCAATATTATATGGGTCAGAAGGGATTTTTTAAAAAACACAAAAGGGACCAAATTATGCTTTGATAAATAACTGTTAATAGCTGTTTTAAAAGTATATCAATTGGAAGGAGAAACTTGAAAAATATATTTCATATCCAGTATTCTTTATTTCATATATACCTTTCCATTGTTCAGTTCTGGATACAACATATGAAGATACCATATTCTTTATCTTTTAACTTTATTATTAATTACCTGTCAGAATAGCAGTGGAGATATGTTTAATTAGGAGAGACAACAATTGACTCTTGCAGTAGCAAAAATACAATTAATCTTTAAAGCCTAAGAGGATTGATATATAGGATAGACTAATAAGCAAAAATATAGTTTAATGATGCACAGTAAAGCACTTGGGAATATTAGTATTATCAGAGAATAACAAATAGATTGTAATATTATAGAACAAGGGAGTAATTAGAATACTGCATTTAGAATGCAATGATGAAAACTGAATTCTAAACTATTTCATCTTGCATAAATAAAGGATTAGTTATTAACATTTCCCATTTTACTTGTGCTTCTTTTGTAACTTTTACACAAGATATCTTGCATGAAAGGTTTTGCCAAATTTAAACTTAGTGTTTCGTATTGTTTGACATTTGAGGAAAAATATATTAAACTAAACAAACTAGCACAGCTTGATACAAAGTATGGGTGTACATGCAAAGTATGGGTGTACATGCATGTGTGTATTCAAATTAAACACAAACCAAAATATACAATTTTATTATCTTAAAGCTGCCAAATTATGAGAATGTAACTTTTTTGCCTGCCTGTCTGTCTGTCGGTCTGCCTTAATCTAACTTCTAAAACTCTTGTATCTATAACCTTTAATGGAACAAAACTATGCACCTTAGGGCAGCGTTTCCCAACCAGTGTGCCGCGGCACACTAGTGTGCCGCGAGACATGGTCAGGTGTGCCGCCAAACTCCTAGGGCAGCTCCAGCTGGGCGGGGCACTGCCGGTGCGGCTACTTTCCGATGCCGCTATTGCTGGCGCTCTCCTGCCCCAAAGAAGGAAGGCGGGGAAAAAGGAGAGTTTCATTCTTCGCACCGGCAGCAAGAGGAGGAGGGCGCCATCAGCAACGGCACCAAGTAGTAACTGGGGGATGGCAGTGGCAAGAGCTCCAGGGCGGAGGCACCAGCAGCGCCCCGCCCAGCTGGAGCTTCCCTGGCAGGGGCGGCAACCATTGTCCTTTGGGGCCCGGAGGGAGGGCGGTGGGAGCAGGAGGGTGCCGGGCCGCGCACGCCTGCGCCAGCGCACCCCAAAACACCCCCCCGCACATCCTTTTCCAAGGGTGAAGCCGCAGCCGCCCCCTGCGCCTCTAGGCCCCTCGCGCCCCTGGCTGCTCGCCGCTGCCTTCGCCGAAAGCGCTTTTGTCCCGGGCTCTCAGCGAGGGGGCTGCAGAAGAGGCGGCGAAGGCGATCTCTCTCGTTCTCCGGAGGCTGGAGAAAGTGATTTTCAATGTTGGGGGGGCGTGCCGGCGTGCCCTCTCCCCATCCCCCTGCCCCATTCAAAGTAAGCCGGCAGGGGGATGGGGAGAGCGCACGCCGGCCCGCGCCCCCAACATTGAAAATCACTTTCTCCAGCCTCCGGAGAACGAAAGAGATCGCCTTCGCCGCCTCTCCTGCAGCCCCCTGGCTGAGAGCCCGGGACAAACGCGCTTTCGGCGAAGGCAGCGGCGAGCTGCCAGGGGCGAGAGACATAGCAAGAGAGACAGAGAGAGAGAGAAAGAAAGAGAGATAGCAAGAGAGGCAAAGAGAAAGAAAGAGACATATAGCAAGAGGCAGTGAAAGAGAGAGAGAGAGCAAGAAAGAGAGAAAAAAGCAAGAAAGAGATAGCAAGAGAGACAGAGAGAGAGCAAGGGAGAGAGAAAGACATAGAGGGAGGGAAGGAGGGAGAGAGAGCAAAAAAGAGGAAGGAAGAAAGAAAGAGGGATGGAGAGAGAGAAAGAAGGGAAGGAAGAGAATGAGGGAGGGAGAAATAGAGCGAAAGGGAGGGAGATATTTTTTTTGTCCAAACTTTTCTTTAGCCGCCCCCCCCCCCCCCGTTCAATGTTCCCCAGGATTTTGAAAATATGAATAATGTGCCGCAGCTCAAAAAAGGTTGGGAAACACTGCCTTAGGGCAACAATTTTTTGAATCATGAAAACTTAAATCAATAACCTACAGAATAATAGCTTTCATGACTCAGGAATAGAAATTTGGCAATTTTTATAAAAAATAATTTATGACATAAAAATTATTATAAAGCTTGTTATGATATAAAATATTGCAAGACATATACGGTGGTCAACTGCTGATGTTTGACTATGCTATAATTCAACATGGCCTATTTTTAAGGCAGATACCTCTTTAAATATCTTGAATTTTTAAATAACTTTTCCAGTAAAGGCAGCATAATAGAGTTCTGCCATTGTTGAAGGCACTGAGGAGTCTTGTAAAGAAATGTCTCTGAAATTATGTCCCAAGGAGTCATGCATTGTCTAGTATATAAATAGATAGAAATTTTATAAGTAACACACACACATATTAGACATCTTACCTGGATGTAATTTAGATCATATTTTTTGAGAAAGCCAACTTTCTCAAAGAAACTCTTTTATTTTTCTATATATGCCCATCCTGCTCACCAAAACTGGACAATTTCATTGCTATGTCTGACAGGATCTATACTTTAGAAGCAACCACAGACCCAACAAACAACCATAGAAACCACTAAAACCAACAAGTCGCTGTTTGCAATATTTTTATTGTACTGAGAAACTCAGTTTCTTAAACTGAGAAACAGTTTACAATAAAACACTTTCCTAAGGCCTTTCTAAAACATGATTTCTTGTACATTTGAATATTGTAATCCACTTCAGTTAATAAATTACTTTGGAAATGATATAAAATATTACAACATGAACATACAGGGGAATTATTAGAGGAAAAATTAATGACAAGAACAATTGAAACGGTATACTGCCTAGTATGCTGGGATTCACCTCCTGTAGTTATGAACTATACTATAATTAGCCTTCTAGTTGCAATGTTACTGCTGCCAGAAAAAATGGCACATTATTTAAAAGAGAAAACAGTTTAAAATTTTATTCAGGCTATGACATTTTCCACCTTAGAAATGAGTTCTTTTATGAACTAGAACAGCCTTAAATGGCATTGATTAAACTTAATGAGTTTCAATCAAAAATCTTTTCATACTGCATTGAATAAGAATGGTTATTATTAACATTTTAATGTGAATACATGTATTTTAAATAGTTTTTAAAACTACAAACTAAGTGCATAAATTTTAGAATCAGTTTCCAAAATGCATTTTGCATTTTGCTTAAATTTAAAATGAGTATTTTAAAAAATCCCTACAATGTTTAAATATGAGTAAATACAGTGGTACCTTTACTTAAGAACTTAATTCGTTCCGTGACTAGGTTCTTAAGTAGAAATGTTCTTAAGTAGAAGCAATTTTTCCCATAGGAATCAATGTAAAAGCAAATAATGCATGAAAACCCATTAGGAAAGAAATAAAAGCTCGGAATTTGGATGGGAGGAATAGCAGGAAGATGACGATGAAGAGAGTCGCTACTGAAGGAAGAAAGTGAGGTGAGGGGAATCAAAAAAATTCAAAACTGTAAGGCTTAAAAAAAAGAGAGACTCTGAGGCGGCGAGGAGGAGCATGCGCCTCCCATACACCTGACACGAGGCTGCCTCCCATACACTGCCTCCCATACACTGGCTGCTGCTGCTGCTACCAGATTTCTCTTCCTTCCCATGCTGAAGGGCTCCCCTCTCCTCTCTCTCACTCACTTTGTTGCCAGCGCTTTTCCTTCGCTGTGGTGACTCCTCGGCTGCCCAGAGCGAAGGGAGTGTTTATTTTATCTGGGGACTGGCAGAGGTTTATTCCCTGTCCAAGCACTCAGAGAAAGGAAAATGCTTCGTCGCTCTGGACTACCAAAGCCTCCTTAAGCGCCACCAAAAGGCTCCTCTGGCAGCCAGGATGGCCATGAGTAAAGGGGGAATGGCAGGAAACCTGCCGGGAGGAAACTGGCTGCTCTCAAATTTCCTGGGAGATTTATCCCAGCTCAGGTTCTTAAGTAGAAAATGGTTCTTAAGTAGAGGCAAAAAATTCTTAAACATCCGGTTCTTATCTAGAAAAGTTCTTAAGTAGAGGCATTCTTAATTAGAGGTACCACTGTACTAGTAAAATTAAGTACATTATAGCATACAGATAATTGGTCCTTTTTGCATATAACATAAAAATTTGATCCTGGATGAGGAGTGACTGAAACATGGCTGGGCCCAGAGGGAGGAATTCCTCTCTCTCTGAAATTTGCCCAGCCAGGTTTCGGGTATGGCATCAGCCCCGACCCCAGGGAAGGGGGGGGGGAGTGGCTATTATAGCCAGGGAGAGCCTTTGCCTGCGTTGACCCGTTGCTCCAGAGATTGCGGGTTGCGAGTCCCTCCTGGTGAAGTTGGACTTAGGGGTTCAGGCGGGCTTGTTACTCACGTACCTGCCTCCCAGCTGCGTGTCAACAGTCCTGCCTGTGCGGCTCGAAGAGGTAGCCGGCTGGCAGTAGGGTTCCCCAGACGTATTGTCTTGGGGGACTTTAACCTACCGTCACTCGGTGAAACCTCTGGGCTAGCGCAAGAGTTCATGGCCATCAAGACACCCATGGACCTGACTCAAGTAGTACAGGGTCCGACTCATGAGGGAGGGCATGCACCTGACATGGTATTCCTCTCTGAGCAATTAAGTAATGGTCTGAGACTAAGGGGCTTAGAAGCATTGCCTTTGTCATGGTCAGACAATTTTCTATTGCGGCTTGACTTCCTGGCTCCAATCCTTCCCCGCAGGGAGGCGGAACCGACTAGGTGGTCCTGCCCCAGATGCCTGATGGACTCAGAGGGCTTCCAGAGGGCGCTTGCAGTTATTCCAGATGCACTCGCCCACAGTTCAGCAGAGTCTCTCGCTGAGGCCTGGAACAAGGCTGCAGCGGAGGCTCTTGACTGGATTGCACCGTTGCGACCTCTCCGCGGCACTAGACCCTGTAGAGCTCCATGGTTCAACGAGGAGCTCTGGGAGTTGAAATGCCAAAAGAGACGTCTAGAGAAGCAATGGAGGAAGAGTACGTCCGAATCCGATCGAACACTTGTAAGAGCTCATATTAAGACTTACAAAGTGGAGCTCAAGGTGGCAAGATGCGCGTATCATGCCGCCTTGATTGCATCAGCAGAATCTCGCCCAGCCGCTCTGTTTAGGGTGACCCTCTCCCTTCTTAACCAGGGGGGAGTTGGGGAGCCCTTGCAGAGTAGTGCCAAGGACTTTAACACATTTTTCGCTGATAAAGTCATTCGGATCCGGGTGCACCTCGACTCCAATTGGATAACATTGTCGACTGACAATGAGTCAGTCGAGGTGACTGGGGCCTGTACTTGTCCATCTGTCTGGGAAAAGTTTGATCTGGTGACACCTGATGAAGTGGACAAGGCTATTGGAGCTGTCAGTTCCTCCACCTGCTTACTGGATCTGTGTCCATCCTGGCTGTTCTCGGCCAGCAGGGAGGTGACACGGAGCTGGGTCCAGGAGATTGTCAACACTTCTTTGGGGAGGGGGTCCTTTCCGGCTCCGAACAAGTAGGCACTTGTGCGCCCCCTCCTCAAGAAGCCTTCCCTGGACCCAGCCATACTCAATAACTATCGTCCAGTCTCCAACCTTCCCTTTATGGGGAAGGTTGTTGAGAAGGTGGTGGCGCTCCATGTCCAGTGGTCCTTGGAAGAAGCTGATTATCTTGCCCCTCAACAGTCGGGCTTCAGGCCCGGTTACAGCACAGAAACTGCTTTGGTCGTGTTGATGGATGATCTCTGGTGGGCCCGGGACAGGGGTTTATCCTCTGTCCTGATGCTTATGACCTCTCAGTGGCTTTCAATACCATCGGCAATGGTATCCTTCTGCGCCGGCTGGAGGGGTTGGGAATGGGAGGCACTGTTCTTAAGTGGTTCTCCTCCTACCTCTCCGGTCGGTCACAGTCGGTGTTAGTGGGGGGTCAGAGGTCGACCTCTTGGTCTCTCCCTTTTGGGGTGCCTCAGGGGTCAGTCCTCTCCCCCCTGCTATTTAATATCTACATGAAACCGCTGGGTGAGATCATCCAAGGGCATGGGGTGAGGTATCATCAGTACGCCGATGATACCCAGATTTACATCTCCACCCCACGTCCAGTCAATGAAGCAGTGGAAGTGATGTGCCAGTGTCTGGAGGATTTTGGGGTCTGGATGGGTGTGAACAGACTCAAACTCAACCCTGATCAGATGGAGTGGCTGTAGGTTTTGTCTCTCAAGGACAATTCTGTCTGTCCATCCATCACCCTGGGGGGGGGAAATTATTGACCTCCTCAGAGAGGGTCCACAACTTGGGTGTTCTCCTCAATCCACAGCTCACATTAGAGAAACATCTTTCAGCTGTGGCGAGGGGTGCGTTTGCCCAGGTTCACCTGGTGTACCAGTTGTGGCCCTACTTGGACCGGGAGTCACTGCCCACAGTCACTCATGCCCTCATCACCCCGAGGTTCAATTACTGCAACGCTCTCTACATGGGGCTACCTTCCGAAAAAGTTTGGAAACTTCAGATCATGCTGAATGCAGCTGCAAGAGCAATTATGGGCCCATGTTACATCAACACTCCGCAGTCTGCATTGGTTGCTGATCAGATTCCGGGGGTGGCACTAGAATCCAGGAAGTGATCATCTTGGTGTGCTTAGCAACCTGCCGGTATACATGACATCAAAGCTCCACCCCTGGAATCTCTTCGTGGGATTCCTCAGATCCTTTTGCTTGTGGCACAAGTAAAGGGAGGTCCTTTCATGTAAAAATATTTTTTTTTATTTTTACGTGAAAGGACGCCCCAGCGGCGCTGCAAGCAAAGGGAGGTCCTTTCGCGTAAATATATTTTTTTTTAACATGAAAGTACCTCCCTTTGCTTGCGGCGCTGCTGTGGCGTCCTTTTTCATAAAAATAAAAATAAATAAAAATAAAAAATCCATAAAAATAAAAAACAATGGGATTCCGGGGGCGAAGCTTTGATGTCATGTATACTGGCAGGTTGCTAAGCACACCAAGGTGATCACTTCCTAGATTCCATCCTCCCTCCATTATTCTAGTGCTGCTCCCGGAATCCAGGAAGTGATCACCTTGGTGTGCTTAGCTACCTGCCAGTATACGTGACATCAAAGCTCTGCCCCCGGAATCCCTTTGTGGGATTCCCCAGCTCCTTTTGTGCCTCCCTTCCAGCCTTCTGACCGGCCGACAGCTCCCTGGTGTTCACCTTCCTCCGCCACCACCAGCGCCCGGCTCCTCCTCCTCTTCTCAGCAGATGAGGAGTAGGCGGTGGGGCTTCACGGTGCTCGGCACGAACGCCGAACCGGAGCACAATTTTTTTAAAAAATTCGGGTTCGGGTTTGGTATGCCGAACACCAGAAAATTCGGTACAGACCCGAATTGTGCAGGTTCGGTTCGCCCAACACTAGCTAAAATGCAAAATGTCCTAACTCTAAATTCTGGGAAGTGCTGTCTAAACATGTTCTCTGCTCTAAAACCTTGAGGAAACAAATTCTATAAAATTTATTATATATTTTTTAATGTTAGTGATGATATATTGTTAAGCAGAGTTGCAGGGACATTATCAAACCCAGACAGAATAATTTGTTCCTGCCTTGTGCTGTCATCAAACAGTTCTGAATCTTATTGAACAGAATAAGCAGCAGTATCCAAAAAGAACAGCATATTTTGAAGATTTGAAGTTTATTTTGAAGACACACTATCTTCTTTATGACACTGACAAAATACAAGTAAGTACATAATCTAAAATATTTAAGTACACCATTGTTCATGTTGTAATTCCTGTCAACAAACAATAGATTTATATAGTGTGGATCAGAAGAGAAAAAAAGCAATAATAAACACACAATAATAAAAAGAGCCTTTCTTCCAACTGAAAACACAAGCTGGAAAGACTAACTTTGTGTAAAGGAATTACTGTATATACAGTGTCTATAAATGCTGCAAAAAAAATGAAGTCCTCCAACTTCATCCTCTTAGAGCAGCTGTACCAACCTTTTTAGCACCAAGGACTGATTTTTTGACAGACAATTTTTCCACGGACAGGAGAATGATGTTTTTCTTGTTCGCCCTGCAGAGTGTGAGTTAATTAGTTGTTCTTCATCTAGGAGGCACATTTACATTGATCTTCAAAAGGTATTGCTTCACATGACTTTTGCCAATATGATGAACATTTACATCCTAGTAAATTTGGTTTTTTTCTCTTTTTTCCTGACTATTGGGAACATACTTTTCAGTATCCACTGAATAATACATAGATAACAATGTTCCTCATTTCCAGCTATTATAATAAAATAAAAAGCTACCTTTGAAGAAAAAGCCACTATTGAATCTTCCAGGGTTACAATATTAACTTACAAGATGACAATATAGTAAAATAATAGACTACAAGAAAACCAATTTGTGAAGTCATATTTTATACAAAAAAGATACTTCGTGCCAAAAGTGCTTATAAATCTGGAAGCAACATGTTTGCATTCCAAAAACAATGACATGATTAAATGCTACGATTGGTTCTATTAATATAAAGCTATTTTGATTAAAATAAAAATGCTGTGGAAAGCTACATTTAGAATACAGAATCTAAATCGAAAAGTTAAATCTTAACAATATTCTTCCTTCTTTGAGGAAGAGAGAACAGGAGAAAAGGATGGAATAGACTAGCACTACTAAAAGACAAAATGATGTGGTTCCATCAGATAGTATCTAGATTTGGGGAAAGAGAAATAGGTATTACGCTGAATGCGGAATAAGAACATGGACACAGAGAGTAACAGATCACTTTATTAAATAACAATTTAATTAAACTGATTATTAACTAAATAATCAGGATCTGCAGAGACCAATCAGAAAACAGGGCAGAAATTCCTGTTGATAAACCTTCCTGGGCAACCATGGGCGTAGCTCATTGCCAATCAAGTTGAGGAGACAAACCCATCACCATGTTCTAGGCCACACCCACAAAACATGTGGGGGTGACTCACAGTCCAATCCCCATCAGAGAATAGGGTTAGGTGAGTCCCAAGGGCATCCCCCTTCCATTTGCTCAGGCAGTTTCTGCCTGGAGTTCCTGGCGAGGGGCCGCCCATCACCTTCCTAAAGTTGTCCTAAAGTAGCACAGTTGCTACTGCTGCACATTTCCGCCCCTGACCTGCCAATCCCAGTGACCAAAGGGACAAGCCAATTATAACCAGATTGAAGCTAATCTGCGCTGCACCCCCTAAGTAGTCCATCCTCACACTCCAGTGTTAAGTAGGTGTAAAAACGGCCACAACAAAAGTTGAAACTAAAAAATTCCTACTGGGCGCCTGAAAGGCGACCCCTTTAGGCACACTGCAAATTAGAGGAGGGCGGGCTTTTTGCTGGGAAAGCTGGAAGCAAAAAGGAGGAGTCCCGAATGTGAAGTCCTATTTATAGGGTTTGCAAACCATACCCCTGACTCTTCAACAACCTCAGGAGAATGCCGAGGCCAAGGGGAGATCTCGTGTGATCTCACAAGATCTCCCCCACTGTGCTGGCATCCATGCCTGAAGCCGCGTTTCACTGGTCCTGGCACAACTTTTGGCCAGCCGTTTAACCAGCCAGCCATTCAATTTCATACCCTGTTTGGCAATATTTAAGCTAACCTATTGCCTCCTATTACAATGGAGAATGTTGTCCCTTCACTGATATTGTAGAAAATTGCCCTTCCAATCATTTTTTGCACATACAATTTACAAAATGAAGAAGGATAGCTTCCTATTCTTTATTCAGATAATAAAATTTATCAAGGCAGCTTTGGGAAAAACATTAGCCTATGTTGCATCTTAGGGTCTTCTTCTACGCTGACACACCTTAGCCAACTCTATGTAACTTTTATCCATGCTTGTAACAGTAGTAGTAAAGGCATGATATTTCACATAAAAGTTGAGTTTATGATACCCAGAAGCATAGTCCTACTCTAAAACAATGGGATGATTAAATGTTCTAATGGAACTTAATTAAAAGATTTTAACTGCATTATATCTAGCATAATTATACCAATCCAGTGGGATGTGCTACAGATTCAGACAAAATCTTCACTGTTAATTTTGTATCAATGATTTAAAAAAGGAATTTAAGAAAATAAAAGGATTTTAATGAACTTGATACAAGGATTTATTTTGACTTTATTATTGTTTTAGTAAGGCAGGCTTTAAAAAAGCCTCATTGCTATCACTGATCCCAGCTAACATTAAGTCTTCAGACTAAATATGAAAGTATAGCATGACAATGTGGTTGTAGTTATGCTTTCCATAAAATTCTTTTTTTAAAGAAACAAAGTGATATGTATTAGTGTCTACTCCCATTTCTATTAGCTCCTTTTTAAATGTTAAAAATAATTCAGAGCTACGTAGAGTCCCAGTAATGTACTCTGATCTGATTGTGCTAAAGAAAATCAAACAGAATGAATTGAATGGTATCCATCATACTCTTTGGCCCATATTATGCCACCTGGCATCTATAATGTATTTTGAAACCATTTAATACTGTATAATGAATTCTATTGTCTATACCAGTGCCAAGTCTCTTTATTTTTGAAATACATATATTTAATTATACAAGCATTTAAACAGCAAGAAAATGCAACCCTTCCACCTCCAATATATTTTCCCCTTTCTGTAAAGAAGAGTTTTTTTAATAATGCTAAAACTACATGATAATATCCTAAAATGATATATGCTTTACCCTTATCTTGCAAATCCCTGGAATTAGGCTGAAGGGTAAAAGAAAATGAATGGTTCTCCGAATTGGCTGCTCAAAAAAGAGTACACTCTTTCATTACTGATTCTTTTAAATTGGCAGTCCACCCTAGGAAAAGAAGGAATGTGCCCATTGCATTAGGCAATGAGAGTTATGATCTTCTCTTTATGATGTAGCATAAAAAATATAGCAAATTACAACAGCTGTTATGGATGTATAACAACTGCCAATATTCCATTAAAAGGTTTTCTTCCAAAAGATCTTGTTCCAAATTCTAAATTTAGAGGGAATCTGCAAAGCACTGACAAGCTTGGAAGTACCTTTTTGTCATGCAAAGATATGACAATTAACTATGCAAAATGGCATAAAAGGGAAAGAAAACAGAAGCTATGTTCTCATGTTTTCTTTTGGGGCTACATTTTATTGTCTTAAATTGAAAAGAGTAAGGATTTTTTCTTTTTCTGTTCAATCACATACAATTCTAGGAGAGTACTTGAACAAGTTCCTGAAATTTTTTAGATAAGATTTAAATAAGTGGTTTGCCATGGCCTCCTTCCTAGGTTGAGAGAAAGTAACTGGCCCAAAGTCACTACCATAATTGGATTTGTATCTAAGACAGGACTAAAACTCATGGTATTCTGGTTTCCAGCTGATGCCTTATCTGGCTCTCATAGAGGAAGGAAAACTATGGAACAAAACTATGAGGAACTTTTAATTAAAAATCCCAGTTCACTGTGTTGATTTCTACTGGAATTATATCTGATGTTTTTTCCTCATATATTTAGAAGGAAGCAATGTAATATATGCTGCTCAAAAAAATAAAGAGAACACTCAAATAACACATCCTAGATCTGAATGAATGAAATATTCTCATTGAATATTTTGTTCTGTACAAAGTTGAATGTGCACAACAGCATGGGAAATTGATTGTCAATCAGTGTTGCTTCCTAGGTGGACAGTTTGATTTCACAGAAGTTTGATTTACTTGGAGTTATATTATGTTCCCTTTATCTTTTTGAGCAGTGTATATATGTGTGTGTGTGTGTGTGTATTGGTTGGGCCAAGAGGCAAAAAAGGAGCTGTGATGTTCCTTTAATATACCAGGGTGATTCGACACAAAATGTAACCCTTCCCTGGTACAGAGCTGAAAGGATTGGATACTGTAGCCTAGAGGTTAACTCTCTGCCTTACAAGGCAAAGGTTGCAGTGAGGGTATGGCTAGCTGATGAGACCAAAATAAGGCCGAAATAGCTCTATCCTAGTCTCCCTTAATTTTCAAGTTCAGCAAAAGCATGTGACACACACACACACATACATACATACATACATACATACATACATACATACATTGTTGCTGGTAGACAGTTAACTAAATTACTTTTGAAAGAGACCGCAAATAAGTCAGAAACAGAATCTAATTATTTGTTATTAGATCAATTTCCAAAGCAGATCTGTCAAGTGTTTCACAGAAGAAACATTGCTTTAAAAAGACTGCTGACTACTCAAAAGATTTATATGCAACTATTCATTTACTGTAACATTTAGACTGTTACTGGAAAATTGATTCTTAAAAAAATCAGATGAACTGCTTTATCCTAAAACCATTTTTATGAAGGATGTTTTCACCTCTTTTTTTCCATTTCATGACATTTGCAGTTTTAATTCAAATATAAATGTTACATCACACAAGGGCAAACTAAGACACATAATGATACAAGGAAGAGAGGGTTTTTTTTTTCAAAACCAAAACCATCTTGGTGTTCTTTCATATCATTTGGAAGACATTTGGAAGATAAGCATCACCACATGTTCTATCTATTATGCTAAATAACCACACACAAATTTAGAAATGAGTGACTTCACTCATAAAATTTAGCTTATCTTTTCCTAGCCCAATCCTGAGCCAAAATAACATTTGGATCCTGATAGCTGGTAGCAAAATGATTGAATTTTAGTATTAATATATTTGCCCATTTTTGTAGGAATGGGGATAATACTCATTATCTGTCCTTCCATTCTACCCCTAACATAGACACAGACATTCCTACCAATATAAAAACTACTCATAATTCTGACAGAAACTGACAGTCAGGGGTGGGTTCTAACCTACATTGCTGCTGGTTCTCCTGCACCATGTGGCTGCATCTTGTGAGCGGAAAAGTAAAGTGCCTGAGCGGCATAGGGACTGGGCGGCATATAAATAAATAAATAAACAAATAATAATTAATGAATAATGAATAATGAATAATGATTAATGAATAATGAATAATGAATAATGAATAATAAATAATAAATAATAAACAAACAAACAAAATCCCTTCTTTTTAAAATAAATTAATAATTTTAAAAAACCAAAATCCATTACTATTAAAACTAAAACAACCAGCAAAACCAAAAACATAACTGTTAATAAAAAACAGGCGAGGGCTGGGGTTTTTTTTCTCGTGTTATTATTTAAGTGCTTTTACCATATGCTTTAAATCAAGAGTCACTTCTGTCTCTGTTTCTCTCTCTTTCCTGTCATTTTCTGCCTCAATCATTTTCTCATTTCTCTTTTTTTCTCCCATTTTTTCTATCATTTCTCTCTCTCTCTCTCTTCCTTCCACTCTTCTCTCTCTCTCTTGCTTTCTCTGTCTCCCTCTCTTGCTTTCTTCCTCTCTCACTCTCTTCCTTCCTCTCTCATCTCTCTCTCTTTCTTTCTCTCTCTTTGTCTCTCTCCCCCTCTTGCTCTCTCTCTTTTTCTCACTTTCTCTCTCGTTTTCTTTCTCTCACTCTCTCTTGCTCTCTCTCTCTCTCACTCTTTCTCTCTTGTTTTCTTTCTCTCACTCTTTCTCTCTCTTGTTCTCTCTTTCTTGCTATCTCTTTCTCTCCCCCCTCTTTCTCTCTCTCTCTTTCTCATTTTCTTTCTATCTTGCTCTGTCTGTTGTTCTCACTCTCTCTCACTCTCTCTCCATTCTTCTCACAGCGGAGACTGGCGAAGGTGATTTTCAATGTTGGGTGCGTGGGCGCACGCACTCCCCATCCTCCTGCCAGCCCACCCAGAACATTCAAAATAAGAAAAACCTTCACCGGCGAAGGTTTTTCTTATTTTGAATGTTTTGAGCGGGCTGGCAGGGGGATGGGGAGCGCGAGCACCCACGCCCCCAACATTGAAAATCACCTTTGCCGGCTCCGCTGTGAGAACGCCTGCCCCGCCTCTTCTGCAGCCCCCTCGCTGACAGCCCGGGATGAAAGCGCTGTCGGTGAAGGGACTGCGAGAGGCGGTGCGGGTGTTCCCACTGCGGGAGGAGCTGCGCCCCAAGGTGGGAAGAAGAGAAGGAGAAAGAGAGGCAGATCGGGCGGGCGGGGGAGGGGGCAGCAGCGAGAAGCCAGGGACGCGAGGGGGGCAGAGGCGCGGGGGTAGCTCCTTGTGCGCCCTTGGAAAAGGGTGCATGGAGGGTGTTTTGGGGTGCATGCGCGCATGCGCACACAGCTTAGAGGGAACAGTAGCCATGAGGCTATTTAGATTTTTAGGAAAAAGGGACACCTGAGATGGAATTATTTTTCTGGAACCCTTATACAATGAAAAGTACCTCAAATGATGTTATTGTACCATGAATATGATTTTTGCAGATATTTATTAAAAGGCACGTTTTATTATTATTATTATTATTATTATTATTATTATTATTATTATTATTATTATTTGCTATCCAGCCTTTAATATGGTTTAGTAAGTAAGTACAGAAAGAATGCCCTTGTTCTACTGGTGATCCATGATGTTAGGTCAAAGATGAAAACTTATATTCCATCACAGAAGAAGTCTTGTAGAATACATATAAGAAAAATTGAGACATAGTTGCAGAGACATTAGTTATATTAACAAGCAACAGTCACTTAGCTTCAAGGACAGGTGCAGGGCAAAATGTCCACTATTCCAGGGAAAGGAAAAGAAAAAGAAGCAGCACAATAATACCACAGCACAAGAAATATTTTGTCTTCATGTTGCAAAAAGGCAATGTTTTCTAGAACTCAATTTTTTGTAATCATTTTGTCTTAAAATTTTAGCTAAATTTAAACCAAGATCTTAGACAATTTATACTAAGTTGACAATATAAGAATATCTGCCAGTGAATGTGACGGAATGGATAACAAAATTTTAAAATATTATCTAATATCTGTTGGTATATCACCACGGAACAAGAAAACAATAGTTTTTAATGAGATCCTTCATGGTTTCCCAAAGGTGCTTTTTCAAAATGTTACAGATGGTGAAACAAAACAACTGTTTCACAAACACAAGGAACAACATAGAAGAACAAACCCACCAAGACAAGATTGAGCAGTCCATCTTCATTCGAATAACAAAAGTCACTCTTTTGAAGACAGCAAAATCTACTTTATGGATAGAGAGGACCTCTGATTTGAAAGAGGGGTTAAAGAAGCCATCTACATTAAGATTAAACAGTCCTCCCTCTCAACAGAAGGGGAGTGATATGACATCATCTATCTCCTGTTTACAACACAGTCTTTTCAGCACTTTCAAGAATGTTCCACACTCATTTGTACTATTCAGGTGACCCTAACGGCCCAGATAAACTTTCAGGTGTTCTCAGTGACCAGATGACGACAAGGAATATTTATTTATTATTAGAGTTGAAAGGGACCTTACAGGTCATCAAGCTCAACCCCCTGCCTGAGCAGGAAATCCTACATCACCCCAGCCAAATGGCAGTCCAATCTCCTCTTGAAAGTGTCCAAAGTTGGGGAGTCCACAACCTCCGCTGGCAGGCCGTTCCACTGGTTGATCGCTGTCACTGTCAGGAAATTCTTTCTTATCTCCAGGTTGAATCTTTCCTTGGTCAGTTTCCAACCGTTATTCCTCTTCCGGCCCTCTGATGCCCTGGAAAACAGTGTGTCCCCCTCCTCTCTGTGGCAACCCCTCAAGTACCTGTATACAGCTATCATGTCCCCCCTAGCCCTTCTTTTTACTAGACTATCCATGCCCAGTTCCAGCAACCTTTCCTCCTATGACCTGGTCTCTAGTCCCTTTATCATTTTAGTTGCTCTTTTCTGCACCCTCTCTAGAGTCTCTATATCTTTTTTGAAGTGTGGTGACCAGAACTGGATGCAATACTCCAGGTGCGGTCTGACCAGGGCCTTATAGAGTGGTATTATCACCTCTCTGATCTTGGAGTGTATCCCCCTGTTCATGCATCTTAGGATTGTGTTGGCTTTTTTAGCCGCTGCTGCACATTGCTGGCCCATGTTTAGCTGGTTATCCACTAAGACTCCAAGATCCCTTTCACAGTCACTCATGGTGAGTGTGGTTTCGCCTAATTTGTATGCATGTTTTGGTTTTTTTTTGCCTAGGTACAGGATTTTACTCTTCTCTACATTGAACTTCATTTTGTTCGTTTTGGCCCACTGTACAAGTCTGTCTAGATCTTTTTGAATTATGTGTCTATCCTCTGGGGTGTTGGCCACTCCTGCCAGCTTGGTGTCATCTGCGAATTTAATTAATTCCCCCTCTATTCCCTTGTCTAGGTCGTTGATAAATACGTTGAATAGTACTGGGCTGAGGACTGATCCCTGTGGTACCCCGCTGCCTACCTCTTTCCATGTGGATTTAGTCCCATTGAGGGCTACTCGTTGGGTGTGATTGGTCAGCCAGTTTTCAATCCATCTTGTTGTGTTACTGTCGATTCCACTCTTCTTTACTTTGGAGAGTAGAAGGTTGTGGTCCACCTTGTCAAATGCTTTGCTAAAGTCTAAGTATATTATGTCCACTGCATTTCTCTGGTCAATTGATTTGGTCACAGTGTCAAAGAATGAAATGAGGTTGGTTTGGCATGATTTGTTTCTGATGAATCCGTGTTGGCTAATGGTTATTACATTGTTCGATTCAAGGTGGTGGCAGATCTGTTTCTTGATTATCTTTTCCAATATTTTCCCAGGAATAGACATTAGGCTGATCAGTCTATAGTTTCGTGGGTCTGGTTTTTTTGCCTTTTTTGTAAATAGAGACCACGTCAGCTCGTTTCCAATCATCTGGTAGGTCTCCTGTGGTCCAGGATTTTTGAAAGATGTGGTACAGAGGTTCAGTGATGACATCGGCTAGCTCCTTTAGGACTCTGGGGTTCAGGCCATCTGGTCCTGGTGATTTGTACTCATTCAGTTCCAATAGGTGGTCTCTTACTGTATTTCTATTAAAGTAGTGTTTTGTTCCAATTTTGATTTCTGCAGCTGTGGTACAAGCTTGTTTTTCTTTGTGCATGAAAACAAATGCAAAAAAGGTGTTGAGCAGTTCTGCTTTCTCTTTATTGTCCGTTACTTCTGTGCCATCTCCTCTTTCTAGCGGACCGACTGCTTCCTTGATTATAAATCCTTCCATCCTCCAATATTTAGTCAGAACTGAAGAAGTGTCAACCTTCGCTATGAATCTGCATTACTTCTATGCTTGGTTGCCAATAGTTACTGTTGTGGTTGACTCTGGCCCAGCTCCTGCCCCAAGGAATATGGAGGTGGATGTGGGGGAAACATCCACATGCCACAGGGCTGTTTTGCTCCCGACAGAATCTCCCGACGAAGGCTCCTCTGATGAAGGAAATGTGAGTAGCAGGGAAGAGGGGAGTTTGGCAGATAGCACAGGAGGAGATCAATCATCCTTATCATCCCTGGATTCTGAACAAGAACACACGACAGACCCACACATGCGTAGAGGGATGCATAGGAAAGAACAACTGAAGGATTATTATAGGAGATAAGTGAGGCCACCTGTGGTTGGGTGGGGCTGCTGTAATTAGTGCTACAGATAAAAAGAGCAGCGTACTGATTTAGCCTCGTGGAAGTTTATCTGATTCATAGTTTCATTAAGATCATGGTTTTGCTGTTTCCCTGTTCAAGATTGTGTGTGGATTTTCTGGACTTTGGAATTGTACTCAATTTCCCAGTTATTGGATGAGAAATTGGATTGCATTTAACCTGTGCCTTGTGTGTACCAGAAAATCCCTTTGACGTTTAAAAAGGGAGTTTTTTCTGCTTTTCGGTTGATAAAGACTTTTGGTTTGCCTTCTATCGTGTGGTGTGTGGGTTTTTTTGGACCAATTACCCTGTAGTTACAGGCAGTTGGGACACGCCGGCAGAACAGTTACGGGGAGGGGTCTTGGGCATTGGGGGTGGGAAGAATGCAGGAGGCCCGGTGAAGTGGGATAAGTTTCGTTTTCCTAGAAACCAGGTGACCAAGAAGAGAACATTAGAAGTTGCATTCCATAAATGTGACGTGGGTCTGAAGATGCATCCACCTGATGGTCATGGACACTAGGGATTGGCCAATCTCCAAGAGGTTTTTTTTGATATATGCGTGTACCATGCCCTTTTCTTCAGTCTTTGCTTTCACCTTGATTGATTTCAGTTCTGATTTATGATAAATTCACTTTTGAACCTTGAATGGACTCTGAGTTTTATTTTTCTTAAATACTGACTGTAGCAGTTGACAAGAAGATTCTTGAATGAGAAGCAAAATGTCTTCAAGGGGAAAAAAAGTCCAGTTGCCTTTTGAAAAAATCACCTTTGGGATCACCAGTTCTTCATATTTCCATGCTGTCTGACAGAAAATTATGAACCTGGAGTGAAATGTGCAAAGACCTCTTCAGAGGTTAATCTTTCAGCATAATATATCCTTCACTGTGACTAAGACAATAGGAGTGTCAGACTTTAATCTGACATGAAACAGAAGTAAATCACAATCAATACAAACTGAGGAACAATTTCATTATTGAGATGTCCAAATAATATACTAATTAATGTTTGGTGTATTAAAATCTACTTTTATTTAAAAGAAAAAAATAGCAATACTGCATTACACAATTGAACACTCCGACATCTATTATATGTCTTTGTCCCAAAAGCTGTTTACAGGTGGCTAGTTAAATTACTTATGCAGAAATATAGTAGTAACATTTGGTGTAATTTGATGGGTGTTAAATATTTAATCATTTTAATTATATTTCACGGAGCTGAAATGAAGTTGTCTTAATTGGTTGTTGATTCCAGAGCCCTTCCTATTGAAAGTCACGTAATGACAGAAAGACATCATCCTCCCACATTATTATTATTTTTTATTTAATCGGATTTGTATGCCGCCCCTCTCATCCATTAACACTTGACTATGTGTTAAATTGAGCATCTATTAATCACCAATATAGTTTTTGAAATTAAATTCTTGGCTGTTTTGAAGCTAGACAGACTTTTTAAAAATTAGTTAGGATTTATGTAAACTACAATTTTGATATAAAGACCATATAAATTGTTATATTTGATATTTAGCTGCCCTAAGTCTCAAGAGAAGGGCAGCCTATAAATATATATATTTATAGCAAAAACATGTGAGATATATATATATAGATATACCGTATTTTCCGGCCTATAAGACGACTTTTTAACCCCTGAAAATCTTATTTAAAGTGGGGGGTCGTCTTATACGCCGGATACTGATTCCACAGGCGGGAGTAGCGGAGGCGAGGCGGAGAAGAAAGAAGCGGCGGATAGCTGGCGAGGCGCCGGCTAGAGGGCTGGACCCCGCCGCTTTGCCGCCGCTCCCGCCGCCGGCTTTGCTGGGGTCCAGCCCTCTAGACGGTGCCTCGCCAGCTATCCGCCGCTTCTTTCTTCTCCACCTCGCCTCCGCTACTCCCGCCGCCACCTTTGCTCTCCCCACCGGGCAAGAGGCAAAGGTGGCGGCGGGAGTAGCGGAGGCGAGGCGGAGAAGAAAGAAGAAAAGAAAAAAGAAAAATAAAAGGAAGAGGTTTTGGTTTTTTTTAAATGCCTGTCTTCCCCCGCCCCCTTCAGCAACTGTTTCAGAACTCTCACATATTTGAATACGTACGTTCCATTCTAAGATGGTTGTGGCAGTTGACAGTTTGAATGCCTTTGTCAGTTCTAGGAGGGCCGTTGAGCAACCTGTTTACTAATTGTCCAACAGCTGGTTACATCTGACTTTACCTGAAGAGGTGACTGTTTGATGCTTTATTAAGTTTAGTTACTGCAAATGAATTTTAGGACAATTCTTAATCTTGTTTTTCCCTCAATTTGGGCTGTCAGCATTCTTAGCTATGCTAAGTGGGGTGGAAATCTCTTCAGGCATAGTCAACAGCATTAAAATGGTGGGCCCCACAAGGATTGAAGCCTTTTTACGTGTGTGTGATAGCCACCACCACACATACAAAAAATGTAATTTGATAATGTTATTTTACATTTTTAAAAAATCTTAATTATTTTGTTTTAACGTTTTATTACATTGATTAAATTGTATACTGCTCAGAGTCTTGCTATAAGCCAATTACAAATTTAGAGACAGACAGACAGATAGACAGACAGATGATGGATGGATGGATGGATGGATGGATAGATAGATAGAAAGATATATGATGGATAGGTAGATAGATAGATAGATGGATGGATGGATGGATGGATGGATGGACAGGTAGGTAGGTAGGTAGGTAGATAAGTAGGTAGATGTGGAGTTCTCAACATCTGGTTGCAACAGCCCTTTGATGCTTGTGGCTCCTAAGAATAATCCAAACCTTTTAAAGGATACTTGACAATCTGGAAACTACACCTTATTTATATAAACAGGCATGGGGGAATTGAGATACTCTTTCCCCCTAGGCCTTTACAATTTTATGCATGGTATGTCTCTATGTATGTTTGGTTTTTATAATAATGGGTTTTTAACTGTTTTTAGTATTGGATTATTATTATTATATGCTGTTTTATTACTGTTGTTAGCCACCCCGAGTCTGCGGAGAGGGACGGCATACAAATCCAATAAGGGAAAAGGGAACACTTAAACAACTGGCACCAGGCTGCGTAAGGGAGACTCTCCTGGGCGCGAAGCTCCCTCGCCAGCACCGTGAACTGCTCCAAAGCCTCCAACACCAGCCGGTAGCGCGTCAGGAAGTCGCCGCCGGCTCCGGTGCCCGAAGAGGCCTCACCCGGGCCGAAGCCCGAAGACGAGCCGGCCCCGGTGCCCGGGACAATATAAGACATACCCCCAAAGTATAATACAGTACACAAATGTCCAAAAGTCAAAACCCCACCATGGCTACACCAGCAAGAAGAAAGAAATATGAAGCCAGTTTCAAACTTAAAGTTGTAAACTTTGCCATGGAACATAATAACTGTGCTGCTTGCAAGTCAATATAGAGTAACAGAAAAAATGGTTCGGGACTGGAAAGCAAATGAAAAAGCATTAAAGAATATGCCAAGGGGTAAGTGTGCATTAAGAAGAGGCACCCCACACTGGCCAGAACTCGAAAAACATGTAGCAGACATGGTAAATGAGCATCGCCAAAACGGTTATGTGGTGACACGAAACCAAATACGTCTGTTTGCACTTCAGTGGGCCAAATCTAACCCAGATCACAGCAACAGATTTAAGGCCACTATATCATGGTGCACTAGATTCATGGGAAGGCATAATTTGGCATTGAGGCAAAAGACAAAAATTGCCCAAAAATTACCTGCAGATCTTGATGGCAAACTAAATAGCTTCCATGGATATGTAATAAAGCAGCGCACTAAACATGGCTATGCATTAAGTAGTATTGGAAATATGGATGAAACTCCAATGAATTTTGATATGATTGGAAATAAAACTGTCCATCAAAAAGGTGAAAAAACAATTCTAATTAAAACAACAGGACATGAGAAGTCCAGTTTTACAGTGGTGCTAGCATGCACAGCTGATGGTGCCAAACTGAAACCAATGATTATTTTTAAAAGAAAAACAATGCCGAAACTCAAGTTCCCTGCTGGTTGCTTTGTACATGTGAATGAAAAAGGCTGGATGGATGAAGAAGGGGTAAAACTATGGTTTGATAATATATGGAGCAGGCGACCAGGTGGACTTATTAAAAAACGTAGTCTACTAGTGTGGGATATGTTCAGGGCTCATTTAACCCCCAGCACCAAGCAAAGGCTTAGAAGACTAAACACAGATGCAGCAGTCATTCCTGCAGGTCTGACAACGTTGGTACAGCCACTGGATGTGTGCCTAAACAAGCCATTTAAGGATCGCATTCGAGAACAGTGGAATGAATGGATGGTTAGTGGCGAAAAGTCATTCACAAAAGGAGGAAACATGCGGGCTCCACAGCTGGATGTTTTGTGCCAGTTTGTCATAAAAGCCTGGAATGATATTGATGCAGAAACAGTAATCAGGTCTTTCAAGAAGTGTGGCATATCCAATTCATTAGATGGCATGGAGGATGACTACTTGTGGCAAGATGAAGCCGAAGCTGAGACCACACCATCTGATACGGAATTCAATCCATATGATGACTGCCTTACAGATGTACCACAAGATGTCATTGATGTACTTATGATATCAGATGACGAACAGGAGGATTTTGAAGGCTTCTAAAGGGAAACAGTCACGGCAGAAAAACTTAGCTTGCAGTTATAGGTGTTGCTAACTCGCCAGGGACTTGCCCGGCACTTGCTCTCTCTATTATTTGTTATCTTCCTCTTATCATCATCAGTTTCAGTTTGGTTGACAGTCTAGAAAACAAACAGCATGGCAGCTCTCATGGGTTTATTTCAGCTTTAGAGTGAATTAGGAAAAGTTTAATCCACTTGCACTGTTTTATGTTTGATGACAAGCAGTCTTATGTTTTCCTGCTAAGCACCTGCATGTCATAAGCAGTTGAATTAAAATTATTATCATATTGAAATCAAATCTGATGGGGTTTTTTTCATTTTTATTTGGTGTGCGTCAGAAGAGGGGTAGTCTTATACGGCGAGTATATCTCAAATTCTATATTTTAACTGGAAAAGTTAGGGGGTCGTCTTATACACCCAGTCGTCTTATACGCCGGAAAATACGGTATATCAAATCATTAAAACATAGTCACCCAATCTATTTGCTACATTCAAACCAAATCTCCACCCCCAACACTATATATAAGGAACAAATGGCAGTTGCAAACATTCTATATTTACAGCAGCACGAAGCTTATAACTTCAGCCTGATGATGGTGAATGTGATTTCACAGAAACGTCACATAGACACTCAAAATATTACACGGGGCAAAACCCGAACTCAGAACAATCTACATACATATACCCGTGAAAATCTACGAAAACAAATATCTTACCTCTACGGGGAGGATACTTTCCTACTGACTAGGACCTATGAAAAACTTGAAGTCAGAAAAGCCTCCATCTTATGTGATCTCACATTCCTACGCAACTGCAGGGACAAAAGAATAATTCCCAAATACTTCCAACTAAAATTCCACCCAAAAACCCCAACCATTGAGAGGATCCTAAAAAGAACTGAATTAGCCCTAATTAGAAATGAACTCCACAAGAAAAGATTCATACTGGATGAAATCAACAAAAGTCTACTCTCTCTTCACCTTAAACTCAGCAACAAAATGCACCCAATACTCTGGGACAAATTCAAACAAATATCAATCTGGAAAGCTGAAACAGAAACCCAATACAAGATAGACACACATAACAAGAAACTCCACAAACTAGAAAAACAGCAGAAACCCAGCCCTCCACAACAACTTATGACAAAAACAGTACATAACATATCAGACAGGATTCTCACAACTGCAGAAACCAATGTCCTTTCAAAAGGATTCAATTTAGCAATAGCCCCCAAACGCATTCCAACTGAAAACATCATATGTGGAGTTGAAGCTACCCTAAATAAAATCAACCCAGATGAAGCCAACAAAATCAGACTTGAAGTCACCAATATTCTCTGCTCCAGCAAACCACCCAGAAGCAACATACAAAAAGAAGAACAAAATGCACTTATCAATTTGAAGAAAGACAACAATATAATCATCCTCCCAGCAGACAAAGGAAACTCCACAGTAGTCATGAACACATCAGACTACAAGGAAAAACTGTCCATCCTACTACAAGACCCTGCCTATAAACTTCTAAACACAGATCCTACCACCTACCTAGAAAAAACCACCAAATCCAAAATAAAAAGACTCTCCCATCAGTGAAGAAATCCAACAAAGAATCATCCCCAGAGAAAAATCTTCCATATGTCCAAAACTCTATGGCCTTCAAAAATACACAAAGGAATACCTCTCAGGCCAATAGTCAGCTCCATAGGCTCACCTCTGCAAAACCTCGCCAAATTTTTAGCCAAATATCTTCAGCCCTATACAGAAACTATCACCTCATATGTACAAAATTCATTCCACTTTATAGAACTAATTAAAAACAAAACCTACAACCTGGTGACCTACTTGTGAGTTTCGATGTCGTATCCCTTTTCACCCAAATACCAATTAAATAAGCCTTAACAGCTATCCAAAACAAATACAAGCCCCCAAGTATATCTTAGATCTGACCAACCACTGTCTGACAAATACATACTTCATCTATAATGAACAAAGATATAAACAGATAGAAGGAGCCCCCATGGGATCACCCCTCTCACCTGTCATCGTAAACCTCTGCATGGAATATTTTGAAAATAATGCATTAGAACAATCTAAACACAAACCCAAACTTTGGCTGAGATATGTAGATGACACTTTTGTAATTTGGCCACATGCTAAAGAAAAACTGGACAATTTCCTCACACATCTCAATAGCCTACCCCCCAAAATACAATTCACTATGGAAACAGAAGCCAATGATCAACTTCCCTTTCTGGATGTCCTAATCTATAAAAAACCCAATGGCACCCTAGGACACACCATCTACCAAAAGAAAACCCACACCAACTGTTATTTAAATGCACACTCCCACCACCACCCTGCACAGATCACCTCAGTAGCCAAAACTCTCATCACCAGAACCAAACGCCTAGCTGACCATGAGCACTTAAAAACTGAATTGAACAAACTCAAAGATGTATTAATTTCTAATGGATTCGAAAGAAAAACAATTACAAACCTAATCAAAAAAGAGACATCCCCCAAAAATCAAGACCAAGAACAGGATAATGGCACCACCCTCCTCCCTTACATCAAAGGCACCACAGACAAAATTAGTAAAATTCTACACAAACATAATATCAAAACTTCATTTGTCACTAACCAAAAAATATCAAACATCCTAAGAAACCCAAAAGATAAAATCCAACTCGAAAACCAAGGAATCTATGAAATCCCTTGCAAAACATGTGCAGCCACATACATTGGACAAACTAATCGAAGAGTAAACGCACGCATTGCAGAACATAAGAATGCAGTCAAAAAAGAAGAAAAAACTTCCTCCCTTGTCCAGCACATTAAAAAAACAGAGCACGAAATTGACTTTGAAAAAACTAAATTACTTTCCAAAACAGAAAATGTATACAAAAGAATTATTATGGAAGCCATAGAGATAGAAAAACACCCCCTCAGCATGAACAAGAGAGATGACACGTCCCACCTACCAGAGATTTGGAAACCAGCCTTAAACAAAAAAACATATCATAATCATCACCATGTCAATCCTTCAACTAAATGTGATTCCACCAACCAATCAAATCATTAAAACATAGTCACCCAATCTATTTGCTACATTCAAACCAAATCTCCACCCCCAACACTATATATAAGGAACAAATGGCAGTTGCAAACATTCTATATTTACAGCAGCACGAAGCTTATAACTTCAGCCTGATGATGGTGAATGTGATTTCACAGAAACGTCGCATAGACACTCAAAATATTACACGGGGCAAAACCCGAACTCAGAACAATTTACATAGATATATATATATGAAACCAACATCAGAAGATGTTTTGTTTATGTTCTGTAAAATCTAATATTACTTTGCTTATTGTTTGTTATTACTTTGCTTGGGGGAAAAACAAAAGAAAATTATCTTTATTATAAAATTTTTATTTTAAGGTACAGGGGGTGGACAAATAAATGGAAACACCTTGAAAAATCATCAAAATATATTTTAATAAGGTGTTGGCCCACCTTTTGCGGCAAATACAGTCTCAATTCTCCGAGGTATTGATTCATACAAATTGTGAATTGTTTCCAAAGGAATTTTAGCTGATTGTTCAGTTAAAGCACCCTTCAGTTCTTTTAGAGACGAGGGTGATGGAAATCGACTTCTTACTTGAATCTCTAAAATCGACCATAAATGCTCAATAATGTTGAGGTCTGGTGATTGTGGAGGCCAGATGAGAATGTTCCTCATGCCATTATTTAATAATTCTTGCTCTATGGATTGGTGCATTATCATCTTGAAAGATGGCATCCCCCTCTGGAAACAGTTCTTGAACCATAGGATGAATTTGAAAATTCCTAAATAGTGATGACTGTTAATTCTTCCATGAAGGGAAATCATTGGCTCGGCAGATTTCCAAGAAATAGCACCCCAGATCATCACTGAACCCCGGCCACATTTGACAATTGGGAGAAGGCAGTCTGGATGAAATTATTCTTTTGGCTGTCTCCAAATGTAAACATGGCCAGAGGTCAGAAAAATGGTAAACGATGATTCATCAGAGAAAATCACATTTTGTCACTGCTCGAGGGACCATTACTGGTAGTATCTAGACCACTCTAAACACTTTGAAACATTTGTCTTTGAGAGCAGAGGTTTTCTAATTTCAGTTCTTCCGTGGAATTCAGATTTGTGAAGCTCCCTTCGAAGTTTTGTGGAAACTGAGTTCTGTACGTGTCTATTGAGCTCTGCAGTGATTTTAGGAGCTGTGATCTTGCGATCCGCTCTAACAATTCGCTTTAGAATCCGACGTCTGAGGTCTCTCTCAGACAATTTCAACTTTTGACCAGACCTGTGCTTGGCTGAGGATGTTTTCCCTTCTCTTTCAAAAGCAGTCATTACTTTTTAGACATTACCTCTTGAAAGGCCAAACATTTGGGCACTTTCTGTTACACTAGCGCCTGCCATTCGAGCACCAACAATTTGGCCTCTTTGAAAGTCTGAGAGGTTTGCCATTTCTAGAAGATTATAACCAATTTCCTTAAATTTATGTTTTAAAAAAAGGTAGTTTAAAAAAACATATCAAATAACAGAATTAAAAAAACATTAAAATATGTCAAGTTTTGATTGATTTGAACATGTTCAAACATTATGATGCCAAAAAGTCAAGTGTTTCTATTTTTGTGTCCACCCCGTAATAAAATTCTCAACAAATGAGAGGATAAAGGAGGCAAAAAGGTTAAAAGGAAGGTTTCTACAATAAGATATTATAATTGAGATGGATGTTTCTTTGTTAGATGGTAATGGTAATAAAATATTGGAATCATAATTTGTATAAATGGGAATGATTGCGTAGTAACATATGACACTAATATGTTTTTCCTGGTGTGTATGTAGATACACACCCACAAACACACATCCACACACACACACACACTTTGGCAGATAGACTGAGAGAAAAACTGCAACTTTTGTTTTGGCTGATAAACACGTACCATCTTTTTTTAGAGTATAAGACACACATTAGTTTTTGGGGAGGAAAACAAGAAAAAAATCTGCTTCTGCTTACTAGCTTACTCCAAAAAGTATGGTTTTGAAGGAATAGTATAATTAAAATAGGAAAAGAATGGAATCTTGTTACTGTCATATTATGCCTAAAATCATGTTTTTCCCATTTCCTTGTTCAATTTTTTAAAATGTGAGCTATAATTTATTAGCATTATTTGTATAATTTTATTATTAATTTTCCAATATATTTAAAAGTCCAAAAAAATCAATTGCAAATCAGAGAGCTCATTAAGTTTCCGCTATAAGATTGTTGATACCCATAGTCAGTGTTCCCTCTAATTTTTTTTTTTTTGGGGGGGGGGGGGTTGGGCGGAAAAGTAGTGTCTGAGCGGCAGTCCCTTTGGGACTGGGCGGCACAGAAATAATAAATAAATAAACAAACAAACAAATAAAAAACCCACCCTGTTTTGCCTCAGAGAATTTCAAAATAAAATACTGTACTGTGTGTCTATAACAGTGAGCTCATAATAGGGCAACTCTATCAATATCAAAATGCCACTTAAATAGTTGAGCTAGTTTCAAACTAGATTTTGATTTTCTTTCTCTCTCCCTTACTCCCATTCTTTTTCTTTCTCTTTTCCTTCCTCTCTTTTTTCTATCTGTTTCTTTCTCTTCCTCTCTTCCTCTCTCTCTCCTTCCCTCTCACTCTTTCCCTCTCGGCTTCTGGGCAGGTTTGGAAAACTCTGAGTTGATGATGATTTTTAAGTGAGCGATTGTTCACTGCTCAGCTTAGAGGGAACTATGCCCATAGTAGAAGAGATCTAACTTGTTATTGAGGATAAAACCTGATTTTATTGTCATGAAAAAAAGCATAGAACTTAAAGAATATAGAATTTAGAATAAAAATAAAAATGTCCATGTAATAATTTCAGTGAATAATAATTTCATTATTTGAGTGAAATAATGATAGGATAGCCCTGCCTTGTCCTTCTTCTCAAAGCAGAGCTCGTTAGGTTTACACTATAAGATTGTTGATCACTGTCCAGTTTGATATTGTGGTGAGATCAGACATGAGGAGCAGGGCTCCACAAACTCATGCCAAATCCTCCTTGTTAGAGGGCCTCCCATGGGGCTAAAGTCAGCCTTTAGGGTGATGAAGAAACAAGGGTCACTTTGCAGGTCACAGAGAGTGATGGCTCTCCCACTGGATCCAGGGATTCCCTCTCATTAAATGATGAAGAGGAGAGGCAGCCATGATGGCTGCCTTGAAGCTGGGGCAGTCAAAGAAACTAAGAATGTGCTTTAGCAGTGTAGATGAACAGTGATTGGAATTGGGTGAGGTGATTCTTTTTTTACCTAGAACCTAGCCCCAAAAGAAAATAAACCCTGGAAAATAGACTCTTTGAAATGCTTATTAAAGAGGCAAATAATTACATAGAAAAAAAACACCATCAACCCAAAAGAAAAGGAATAAAGGGAGAGCGCAAATCATTAATAAATAGAAAGACTGGATTTTTAAACTTTATTATTAGCAATATTTTGGTAAGGCATTTTAAAATGCTGGAATTATTTTTCTGAATATTGACTATTTGCAAAAAACTGAAATAAATATTTGTCAGAATTTGTGCAATGTTGAAATTTAAGTTGAAGGCACCATATACTGGTGAGTGGAATATATGCTAAATTCCTACAACCTTGGGAAGTACTGATAAGACAAGTGGAAATAAATAACACCTGGAGGACTACTACTCTATATCTGTCTGCTTCATGGTTATGTGAGATTATGGAAGACATCTAAAGAAAGCAACTTTTAAATGCCAGAATCTATGACTGAAGTTACAGAGTGGACTTTAGGAAATCTTCCTGGATTACCTAAATGGAACTAATTGACTAAGTGTAAGATACAAAGAACTATAACCAGGGGTGGGCAGCAAGCAGGACGGCGGGGGTGGGGACGCAGTTCCACCAGTGGAAATGAAGATGCATGCGCAGCTCCAGCTGAACAGTAGCTGTAACTTCCTGGATTACTGGTCTCCGTTTGGCTCTCCTTTTTTTCCCTGCTGCTGCTGCATCTGTGCTCCTTGCTTTTTTCCTCTTTCCTCCTTCCTGGCCTCAGATGAGTTTTCCGCTCGCCTCCCCGGCTCCCCTCCAGCCTCACGCGGCCACCTCCCGCCTGAGGCAGGGGGGTAGCATTTATGCTTCTGGCAGCACCCGTTTGCCTAGCTACCCAGCCTGAGGCAGGGGGGTAACCCAGGAAGGAGAGCACGGGAAACACGAAGCAAATTGTCACCCCACTGAGTGACACTGGTAAGGTTTTATTTATTTATTTATTATTTGGATTTGTTTGCCACCCCTCTCCGAAGACTCGGGGCGGCTCACAACAAGTGCAACAAATCATAATAATCCAATTAATTAAAATATTTAAAGATTTAAAAAACCCCATATACTAACAGACACACACACAAGCATACCATGTATAAATTAAACATGCCCAGGGGAGATGTTTCAATTCCCCCGTGCTTGACGGCAAAGGTGGGTTTTAAGGAGTTTACGGAAGGCAGGAAGAGTAGGTGCAGTTCTTAATCTCCGGGGGGAGTTGGTTCCAGAGAGCCGGTGCCGCCACAGAGAAGGCTCTTCCCTGGGGCCCGCCAACCGACATTGTTTAGTTGACAGGACCCGGAGAAGGCCCACTCTGTGGGACCTAATCAGTCGCTGGGATTCGTGCGGTAGGAGGCGGTCTCAGAGATATTCTGGTCCAATGCCATGAAGGGCTTTAAAGGTCATAACAACACTTTGAATTGTGACCGGAATTGATCGGCAGCCAATGCAGACTGCGGAGTGATGGTGAAACATGGGCATACCTAGGTAAGGCCATGACTGCCCTCGCAGCTGCATTTTGCACGATCTGAAGTTTCCGAACACTTTTCAAAGGTAGCCCCATGTAGAGAGCATTACAGTAGTCGAACCTCGAGGTGATGAGGGCATGAGTGACTGTGAGCAATGAGTCCCGGTCCAGATAGGGCCGCAACTGGTGCACCAGGCGAACCTGGGCAAACGCCCCCCTCGCCACAGCTGAGAGATGGTTTTCTAATGTGAGCTGTGGATCGAGGAGGACGCCCAAGTTGCGGACCCTCTCTGAGGGGGTCAATAATTCCCCCCCCCAGGGTAATGGACGGACAGGTGGGATTGTCCTTGGGAGGCAAAACCCACAGCCACTCCATCTTATCCGGGTTGAGTTTGAGTCTGTTGACACCCATCCAGGCCCCAACAGCCTCCAGGCACCGGCACATCACTTCCACCGCTTCGTTGACTGGGCATGGGGTGGAGATGTAAAGCTGGGTATCATCAGCATATTGATGATACCTCACCCCATGTCCTTGGATGATCTCACCCAGCGGTTTCATGTAGATGTTGAATAGCAGGGGGGAGAGGACCGACCCCTGAGGCACCCCACAAGGGAGAGACCTCGGAGCCGACCTCTGACCCCCCACTAACACCGACTGTGACCGGCCAGAGAGGTAGGAGGAGAACCACTGAAGAACAGTGCCTCCCACTCCCAACCCCTCCAGCCGGTGCAGAAGGATACCATGGTCGATGGTATCGAAAAAGCTGCTGAGAGGTCGAGGAGCACCAGGACAGAGGATAAACCCCTGTCCCGGGCCCGCCAGAGATCATCCATCAACGCGACCAAAGCGGTTTCCATGCTGTAACCGGGCCTGAAACCCGACTTGCTGAGGCCCTAGATAATCGGCTTCTTCCAAGGACCATTGGAGCTGGAGTGCACCACCTTCTCAACAACTCTCCCCATAAAGGGAAGGTGGAGACTGGACGATAGTTATTAAGTACGGCTGGGTCCAGGGAAGGCTTCTTGAGGAGGGGGCGCACCAGTGCTTTTTTATAGAGTGTTGGAAAACCTCCCCTCCCCAAGGAACCGTTGGTAATCTCCTGGGCCCAGCTCCGTGTGACCTCCCTGCTGGCCGAAACCAACCAGGAGGGACACGGATCCAGTAAACAGGTGGTGGAACTCACAGCTCCAATGGCCTTGTCCACTTCATCAGGTGTCACCAGATCAAACTCTTCCCAGACAGGTGGACAAGTACGTGCCCCAGTCACCTCGACTGACTCATTGTCAGTTGACTCTGTTTTACAATTGGAGTCGAGGTCGGCCCGGATCTGAGCGACTTTATCAGTGAAAAACATGTTAAAATCCTCGGCACTACTCTGCAAGGGCTCCCAACTCCCCCCTGGTTAAGAAGGGAGCGGGTCACCCTAAACAGAGCGGCCGGGCAGGATTCCGCTGATGCAATCAAGGCGGCATGGTAAGCACATCTTGCTGCCTTGAGCGCCACTTTGTAAGTCTTAATAAAAGCTCTTACAAGTGTTTGATCAGATTCAGACCTACTCTTCCTCCATCGCTTCTCTAGACGTCTCTTTTGGGCGTTTCAACTCCGGAGCTCCTCGTTGAATCCATGGGCTCTACGGGGTCTAGCGCCACACAATCCGGTCAAGAGCCTCCGCAGCAGCCCTGTTCCAGGCCTCCGCAAGAGACTCCGCCGAACTGTGGACGAGTGCCTCTGGAATAACCCCAAGCGCCGTCTGAAAGCCCTCTGGGTCCATCAGGGGTCTGGGGCGGAACATCTTCATTGGTTCCGCCTCCCTGTGGGAAGGATTGGAGCCAGGAAGTCAAGCCGTAGTAGAAAATGGTCTGACCATGACAAAGGCAACACTTCTAAGCCCCTTAGTCTCGGACCATTACTCAATTGCTCGGAAAGGAATACCATGTCAGGTGCGTGCCCTCCCTCGTGAGTCAGACCCTGTACTACTTGAGTCAGGTCCATGGCTGTCATGGTGGCCATGAACTCCTGTGCCAACCCAGAGGTTTCGCCTGACGGCAGGTTGAAGTCCCCCAGGACAATAAGTCCGGGGAACTCCACCGCCAACCCGGCTACCTCCTCAAGTAGCACAGGCAGGGCTTTTGACACGCAGCTGGGAGGCAAGTACGTGAGAAATAAGCCCACCTGAACCCCTAAGTCCAACTTCATCAAGAGAGACTCGCAACCCACAATTTCCAGAGCAATGAGTCCACGTAGGCAAAGGCTCTCCCTGGCTATAATAGCCACTCCTCCCCCCCTTCCCTGGGGTCGAGGTTGATGCCATATCTGAAACCCAGCTGGGCAGATTTCAGACAGAGGAACACCTCCCTCTGGGGCCCAGCCAGGTTTCAGTAATACATGCCAGGTCGGCCTCCTCATCCAGGATCAGATCCCGGATGAGGAGAGCTTTATTTACGGTTGTAAGTCGAGGACTTAATAGTTCACTTGAAACTATGATGATTGTTCAAGCCACTCCCACCTGGTTACATGGCCAGCAAGCCACTCCTACCCAGTCACATGACCATTAAACCACACCCACAAAATAAGCCACACACACAGTGTGGCAGTAAAATTTTTGGCTGCCCAGTACTGACTATAACCATTGTATTCCTCTGAGGAGCAACACTAGGGTTGAGCACACGGTTTCTAAGCTGGCTTTGTGAAGTCATACACAGTGGACACTTTGGCATGGTGACAGACTACTGACAGGCTATTGAGCAATATTTGGACTGCAAAATAAGACAAGATGTTGCATCAGGGGGAGATGAGTGGATTTCAAAAAGAAATGGTGTTGATGCTCCAAAGCACTTAGGATATGTTGATAAAGAACCACAGGGAGAAATTGTGGCATTGTGGAGAAATCAGAAAATGTTCAAAAAGAGGCAATGAATAAAAATAATAAAACACAGGAAATAGAGGAGACAATAGAAAGACCAGAGAAAAAGACAGAACAGATAAATCAACAAATAAAAACAAGAAGAAGGAGAAGACAATAAAGACTTATGAATCAAACAAGGGACAATATATATTAAGAGATCAAAAAATGGGACTTGATAAAAAGAAAAATATTTTTGAAGAGAAGAATGGGGCTTGGGCAGACCATCCAGAGGTACAGCAGCAAAAGATAATAGAAATGGAAGAAACATTCGGGTTAAATAGAAAAGATGTAGACAAAGACCCAAGGGAAGAATTTGGAAGGCAAGTCAAAAAATGAATAAGAATTGAAATACAAAGTGGACAAGAGATTATTGTTAGAAACGGAATGCTGTTTAATTTAAAATTGGCTTTATTGATAGCTAAAAGGGGGTAGAAACAAGATCAAAGGGAAATATTATTATACTTATTTTATATAATATATTAAAACTAATAGCTAGATGTGAATAATAAATGTTGAAAGATGGTATCACTATATACGTTTAAATATACTGCTCAAAAAAATAAAGGGAACACTCAAATAACACATCCTAAATCTGAATGAATGAAATATTCTCATTGAATACTGTGTTCTGTACAAAGTTGAATGTGCACAACAGCATGTGAAATTGATTGTCAATCAGTGTTGCTTCCTAAGTGGACAGTTTGATTTCACAGAAGTTTGATTTACTTGGAGTTATATCATGTTGTTTAAGTTTCCCTTTTATTTTTTTGAGCAGTGTAATATTGTGATTGTTATTAGAATGGTGCACGAAAACACTGAACAGTTAAACGAAGAGGAGAGGGTCACACTGTTTTCCAGGGCACCAGAGGGCCAGACGAGGAACAACGGTTGGTAGCTGACCAAGTAGAGATTCAACCTAGAAATAAGGAAGAATTTCCTGAAGGTCAGAGCGATCAACCAGTGGAACGGCCTGCCAGCGGAGCTTGTGAACTCCCCAACTTTGGACATTTCCAAGAGGAGATTGGACTGTCATTTGGCTGGGGTGCTGTGGGATTTCCTGCTTAAGCAGGGGGCTGGATTTGATGACCTGCAAGGTCCCTTTCAACTCAAATAAACAAACAAACAAACAAACAAACAAACACACTCTAATGAAAGAATTGAAATATTCCCAGATAATTCTTATTTAGATAATGGCTTTTACTAATTGCTTTAAAATTTAACTCAGATTAATACTTAATATATTTCAGATAAGTAAATTTACAGTACTTATGAATAAAATATTAAGAACATTCTTTTAGTATATTTGGTCTTACTCAATTCTCTAGTTCCTTTTCATATAAAAGTCTTTTTTAAGATAGATTTGGTGTAGAACACTCAGCTAAGTATCTACATCAAGCTGACTTTTCATAGTTATAAAATCTAAGCAGATTCCCAAGGCTGTAAAAAGAAAAAAAAATCTTGCTAGAAAATTTTTCTAAATGCATGTTTTGCAACTAATAAAATGACCATAATTTTCTTTGTAGAAACAATATTATAATATATAGTATGAGAGCATTGGCTTGGTTTTCTTTTCTTGAACTATAACATTTTTTGAACTATAACATGGAAGGAACAAGTTGTTGGTTATTAATATATTTCAGGAAATGTAACCAACCTTGTGTAAGCTTAGACAAGAAGTGCTGATTGTTGGTATTGTTTCTTCTTTGATTCACATGCTATCATCTGGTGATTGTGCTGATTAGTGCTGATTTTTACTTATATGGCTATTAATTAACAGGTGTGTGCTAAAGAAAGATGTCATCTGTACAGTTTCCTCCTTGCTTTAACCCTTAGCTGCACCTTTTGACTGGTTTGCAAATGGAGTTTATTTCTCTACATATGTTTGATTAATAATTTGTCAGAATGCCAAGCTTCTAATAATTTTCTTGCACTCAGTGGCAAGATCTAAAATGTCTAAAGCTTCCCAGTAGAAATTGTGGAGTAACTTTTCTGTGTACTGTGAAATTAATAAAATTTCAGCATATCTTCTGATGGCCAGTTGATGTTTGAAGGTGCAATCTTCTAATTTTATACCTACTGTATTTGTCCTACATAGTGATTTTTACATTTTATTCTGTTTTTTTGCTTGGCAATTGCTTCTTTTTTATGGTTTGTGACAGTTATATGGGTAGAAATTCACTTTTACCTCATACAGATGGGAGGTTGAACAACTAGCCTTGTGGTGGGACTGGAACAATCTGGACCTGAACACACTCAAAACCATAGAAATGGTGGTGGACATTAGGAGAAACCCTCCCATTGTACCACCTCTTACAATACCACCTCAACAATGGACACCTTCAAATTTCTAGGTTCTGTTATATCTCAAGACCTAAAATGGTCATCTAACAACAAACTCATCAAAAAGCACAACAAAGAATGTTCTTTCTGTGTCAACTCAGGAACCTCAAACTGCCCAAGGAGCTGCTGATACAGTTCTACAGAGGAATTATTGAGTATGTCACCTGTACCTCTATAACTGTCTGGCTCAGTTCTGCAACCAAACAAGTCAGACATAGACTTCAGAGGATAATCAGAACTGCAGAAAAAACAATTACCTGTACTGCCAACCTGCCTGCCATTGAGGAGCTGTATACTGCACGAGTCAAAAAGAGGGCTGTGAAAATATTTACAGCACTCTTGCATTTTGGACATAAATTGTTTCAACTCCTACCATCAAAATGTCGCTATAGAGCACTGCACACCAAGAAAACTATACACAAGAACAGTTTTTTCCTCAAATGCCATGTCTGTTAAACAAATAATTTTCTCACCATTGTCAAACTATTCACTAAGGCTGCATTACTATTTGTCTTTTCATCATTCCTATCACCCATCTCCTCCCACTTATGACTGTATGATTGTAACTTATTGTTCATATCCTTATGATTTATACTGATTGATTTTTGCTGATTGCTTATTAGTATCCTATGACAATCATTAAGCGTTGCACCTCATGATTCTTGACAAATGTATCTTTTCTATTATGTACACTGAGAGCACCAATGATAAATTCCTTGTGTGTCCAATCACACTTGTCCAATAAAGAATTCTATTCTTTTATACATTGCCACAGGTATCTGTTGCAGTGAAAAATGTGTTTCAGCTACGTTATTTTTTTGCTTTCTGGAGTTCTGAATTACTGTTGTATTTTTGTTCTAATAAACAGGATACATATGCAGCTTATGTAGTACTTATGTAGTATTGTATGTACTGTAGGATTATTACTGTGTAGTATAGTTGCTTTAAGTTGCACTTTGGTTTGCAATTTACCCTTGTTTTCTTTGCTAATGAAAATGTCCAGGAAATTTGTTTATTCTTTTCTCTTTAGTTTGATTCCATTAAATATGTTGTTGACTGCTTACTGTGTATGGTCTGAAATTCCCATTTTTATTATAATTAACGTTTTGTTAATTAACTGAATCCATTATTTGGGTTTGTCTATGTGGAAGTATGGCTGCATCTGAGGTAAGTGTTTTGTCAATTTTGTTATATACGGTAGTTACTCATCAAGCTGAAAGTATGTGAGGCATCAAAGGTCTATGAATTCCATAAGGGACAGGGGCTATGGGGTGGGGGATGGTGAGATGTATGGAAGCAGAAGTAGGATTGATTAGAAGTAATACAGTTAAGGGTTGCAGTCGCTAGAAGTAAAAATGGTTACAGTCACTAGAAGTAAAAATGTGAGCAATTAACTGCCATATACCATAGTAATTACCGTATATACTCGAGTATAAGCCGACCCGAGTATAAACCGAGGCACCAGTTTTTGCCACAAAAACTGGGAAAATTTATTGACCCGAGTATAAGCCGAGGTTAGAAAATGCAGTGGCTACTGGTAACTTATAAAAATGGAAACCAATAAAATTACATTAATTGAGACATCAGTAGATTAAATGTTTTAGAATATTTATTTTAAAGAAAACCAGTAAATTAGCTCTGTAAATTTAAAAGAGGGTAAACAAAAGCAATCTGGTAATAACAATAAAGTAAAAAGTAAAAAAAAGTAGCTCAATCAGCAACCAAGCTAAAACCTATTTCTAAACCTAACCCAGAGGTCTTTAAACTTGACAGTTTTAAGACTAGTGGACTTCAACTCCCAGAATTCCTGCACCAGCCATGCTACCTCAGGAGTGGGAGTTGAAGTCCACAAGCCTTAATCTTTCCAGGTTTGAAGACACTTGCATTTTTAACCCTAACCCATGGGTCTTTAAACTTGAGTTTTTAGAAGCCTGGAGAGAGTTCATGCCGTTTCCCCCCCACCCCCTTTAGCTTGCTGGCTGACTCGCTGGCTGGATCTCCCACCCCTGATCCTCCCTCCTCCTCGTCTCCCTTTATTGCTCCATGTGTTGTGCAGGGAAGCAGATTTGCTAAAGAGATCCACTTGGGACCGTAGCAGGGAAATGAGGAGGAGGAGAGCCAGAATAGCCCACAGCCGCGGGGGAGGAGGAGGAAAGAGCTGTCCTCCTCCTCCTCCTTCCGCTGCTGGCATACCAAGTGGATCTCTGTAACAAATTTGCTTCTCTCTCCGGCTGGAGGCTTCTAAAGCCTGGAGAGAGTTCATGCCGTCTCCGTCCCCCCTTTAGCTTGCTGGCAGGGCACTCTCTTGTGGTGATTCGGCGCCCTCTTGTGGTGACGCGAGTATAAGCCGAGGTCGGGTTTTTCAGCCCATTTTTGGGGCTGAAAAACTCGGCTTATACTCGAGTATATACAGTATCCTGATTTTTACTGTCTATGTTTAGCAGCTCAAGTACAATAATGGAAGCTAAGTCTTTTAGGAATTTTATGATTCTAATTTTTTTTTACATAAATGCCAAAATCAGCAACATTCAGGATATTATCTCTTCTATTTTTTACTGTAGTATTTTCTGTGTAAAACGAGGTCAGAATTTTTTTAATGTAACATTACTTTTTCAGAGTTCTATAAATAAGAGATGTCATTTACTCAAACCACACCTATTATTAATAATTTATAATAGAGCTTAAATCCCATTAATTTATTACTTTGGAACATTATTATATTTGACTTAAATATGTATTTTGACACACATTTGTGTTAAAGTCCACATATGATCATTAAGGAATGACTGTAGATAACTGAATATATACTTGTCCATGTTTATTCTTGCTTTTAGTCAAGCATTGAAAAAACATCTTCATTAGATGCATTAACATGCAACAACTGTAGCAGGTTTATAAAATGAAAAGGTATTAGCACTCTAATTTGCATGCAACAGTTTGCCAAGAATATGTATATTTAATACTAGCCACTTTTACTTTCAAACTTGGATATGTGCCATTGACTGAAAGCAAATTATATTACAGCTATCTTAAAGTAGGGGCCTGCTTAGATTGGAGATTTAGAGGACTTGATTGCCTGCAGAACTAAGAAGCAACTTTAAGCCTGGCATTAGAACAACAAAACACATGAGTGAAGTAAAAGCAATTTCAAGCCTATTTAATTTAAAATGCTCTATTATAATAAAAACAAGAAGTTTTTATTACTTTGAAACCAATATTCCAGATAAAAGCATCTATGGTCAAATGATCATTCTGGCATGTATGTCATTAATACAAGGAAGATACAGACATTCTTCAATTTTCAGAACTAAGGTTCAATACCTTCAATAAAGATATGCACCATTGCTTGCCTTATCTATTTTTTTCTAGACAGCAAGAATTAAAGTCTTGTTTAGGTTTGGAGCTATATCAAGATGTTTTCTTCCATATGTTTCTTTTTTCTCTCTTACTAGTCTATATATAACTGATGTTTTAATCAAAAAAATAAAGTGATGTATAGTTTCTTTTTGAAACACATGATAGTTTCCTATTCTCAAAGAAACTGCAAGAATAGAATAAGGAAATCTAGACTTGAGACAAATTCCAAAAATAATAAAACAAGTTTCTTTCCATGTGTAATAGAAAAGAAAAAGAAAAATGTCAAGGCAATGATCAGTCCACTAGTTGGAACATATTGCAAGGAAGGAAAGAGCAGAATTATCTTCACACAAAAGGGAAAAAATAGTCCAACTTAACCAAACCAGCACCATAGTGATTAATTGTATAGAATCAAAAAATTAATCTAACATCATTGTCAATTTATCTTTCTGGAAGATTTGTCTTTCTAATATATAACATCAATACATATAAACTAAACAGAAAAAGCTCTTCACTCTTAACATAATAATTACATTGATTACATGCATCAAATTCTAAACCGTTGACGTTCTTATTACAATTACAGAAACTCTAAGATAATGATTATAATAAAAAGAAAAACAAGAAAAAACAATAAGAAAAAGAAAGAAAAAATATTTCTAAAACATTTCAACATCCCTCATCCATTAACTTTTAATTTTTCAACCACTTCTTTTTTGTAGATATAGTGTCTCCATTTCCATCTTTTCTTCCCATTCTTTCTTTTACTTTTATAGTGAAAACCTCTCTTTTCCTGCACTTTTTTCTCTTTTTAAAATCTGTTTTCTCTATAAATCTAGTTTTTCCTATAACTTTTAGTCTGAGGAGAGGGGCAGCATACAAATCTAATTAATAATAATAATAATAATAATAATAATAATAATAATAATAATAATAATAATAATAATAATTATTATTATTATTATTATTATTATTATGTCAATACAACACTATGCTGGATTTCGTATTTCATCACCAGTTGAGCACTTCCCAAGCACCTATGACTGCGTGATGTAGCGGCAAATTATGTTTGCCGATTCCAGTAAGGTGGCCTTTTGCAATTGATCCCACCAGTTCTTTGCCACTGGTGAATGGTAGTTCTGGCACAAGTTCCAATGGATCATCTGTGACACAGCATCATTTCTATGCTTGTAGTCAGTCTGCGCGATATTTTTGCAGTAGCTGAGTATGTGATCGATTGTTTCATCTGTTTCTTTACAGAGTCTGCACTTTGGATCGTCTGTTGCTTTTTCAATTCTGGCTTTGACAGCCTGTTCTTGTGCCACCAGTTTTAGTCCTTCTGTCTCCTTTTTCAGTGTTCCACTTGTAAGCCATGACCAGGTCTTTTCTTTATCCACTTTGCCTTCAATCTTCTCCAAGAACTGGCCATGCAATGCTTTGTTCCGCCAACTGTCCATACAACATTGAGTTACAGTTTTTCTATACTGGTCCTTGGTTTGCTTCACCTTGAGAAGCTTCCTATTGTTGACCTCCATCAACACTGACTCTTTGCTCTCCTTCAGCTAATGCATGCTTCAGCTAATGCATGCTTCAGCTAATGCATGCTTCTTCCACAATCTGCTTCACTTGCAAAAGTCCTCTGCCGCCTATTTTCCTTGGCAAATACAGCCTGTCAATGTCACTGCGAGGGTGTAGTGCAGGATGGATCGTCATTAATTTTCTGGTTTTCCTGTCCAAGTTGTCCAGCTCTGCTTGAGTCCAGTTCACTATGCCAGCTGTGTATCTAATGACAGGTATGGCCCAAGTATTTATAGCCTTGATAACACTATTCAGTTTGCTCTTCAACATTTTTCTGGTCCTCTGGATTTATTATTATTATTATTATTATTATTATTATTATTATTATTATTATTATTATTTATTAATATGGCATTGACCCCAGAGTTCTTAAAGAACTCAGACCAATTTCGCTATGCTGCATCTCATGTAAAGTCATGGAATCAATTATAAATCAATCAATCACCATTTACTTAGAATCTAATAACCTACTCTCTAACAAACAATTTGGATTCAGAAAGAAATTATCCTGCAACCTTAGAAACATATAAACATAGAAGACTGACGGCAGAAAAAGACCTCATGGTCCATCTAGTCTGCCCTTATACTATTTTCTGTATTTTATCTTAGGATGGATCTATGTTTATCCCAGGCATGTTTAAATTCAGTTACTGTGGATTTACCAACCACGTCTGCTGGAAGTTTGTTCCAAGCATCTACTATTCTTTCAGTAAAATAATATTTTCTCATGTTGCTTTTGATCTTTCCCCCAGCTAACTTCAGATTGTGTCCCCTTGTTCTTGTGTTCACTTTCCTATTAAAGACACTTCCCTCCTGAACCTTATTTAACCCTTTGACATATTTAGAAACATAGAAACATAGAAGACTGACGGCAGAACAAGACCTCATGGTCCATCTAGTCTGCCCTTATACTATTTTCTGCATTTTATCTTAGGATGGATCTATGTTTATCCCAGGCATGTTTAAATTCAGTTACTGTGGATTTACCAACCACGTCTGCTGGAAGTTTGTTCCAAGGATCTACTACTCTTTCAGTGAAATAATATTTCCTCACATTGCTTTTGATCTTTCCCCCAACTAACTTCAGATTGTGTCCCCTTGTTCTTGTGTTCACTTTCCTATTAAAAACACTCCCCTCCTGAACCTTATTTAACCCTTTAACATATTTAAAGGTTTCAATCATGTCCCACCTTTTCCTTCTGTCCTCCAGAATATACAGATTGAGTTCATTAAGTCTTTCCTGATAACGTTTTATGCTTAAGACCTTCCACCATTCTTGTAGCCTGTCTTTGGACCCGTTCAATTTTGTCAATATCTTTTTGTAGGTGAGGTTTCCAGAACTGAACACAGTATTCCAAATGTGGTCTCACCAGCGCTCTATATAAGGGGATCACAATCTCCCTCTTCCTGCTTGTTATACCTCTAGCTATGCAGCCAAGCATCCTACTTGCTTTTCCTACTGCCCGACCACACTGCTCACCCATTTTGAGACTGTCAGAAATCACTACCCCTAAATCCTTCTCTTCTGAAGTTTTTGCTAACACAGAACTGCCAATGCAATACTCAGAGTGAGGATTCCTTTTCCCCAAGTGCATTATTTTACATTTGGAAACAGTAAACTGCAGTTTCCATTGCTTTGACCATTTATCTAGTAAAGCTAAATCATTTACCATATTACAGACCCCTCCAGGAATATCAACCCTATTGCACACTTTAGAGTCGTCGGCAAATAGGCAAACCTTCCCTACCAAACCTTCCCCTATGTCACTCACAAACATATTAAAAAGAATAGGACCCAGAACAGACCCTTGTGGCACACCGCATGTAACCTGTCTCTGCTCAGAATACTCGCCATTAACAATAACTCTCTGATGTCTATGCTTCAGCCAGCTTGAAATCCACTGAACTATCCAGGGATTAAGTCCAATCTTCACTAATTTATCTATCAGCTCTTTATGTGGAACCGTATCAAAGGCTTTGCTGAAGTCCAGATAGGCAATATCCACGGCACCACCTTGATCCAACACCTTTGTGACATAGTCAAAGAAATCAATGAGATTAGTCTGACATGATTTGACTTCAGTAAAGCCATGCTGATTTGGGTCCAATAAGTTATTGTTTTTTAGGTGCTGATTTATCCTCTTTTTGAGTAGAGTCTCTATCATTTTAACTATAACTGATGTCAAGCTAACTGGCCTGTAGTTACCAGCTTCTTCTCTACTGCCCTTATTGTGGATAGGCGCAACACTGGCCATTCTCCAATCCTCAGGAACATCTCCTGTTAACAGGGATTGGTTAAACAAATCAGTCAGGGGGGTAGCAATGACAGATCTGAGTTCTTTAAGAACTCTGGGGTGGATGCCATCTGGACCCATTGCCTTATTTATCTTTAATCGTTCAAGTTCTTCTAAGACATCAGCTTCTAAGATCACTGGAGCTGAATCCGTACAGCTGGAAGCAATGCTATATCCCTCTATAGTATTATTTTGTAAGGTGTATTTTGAGAAAACTGAACAGAAGTAGCTATTGAAATGGTCAGCGATCTCCTTATTCCCATCCATGCATGTATTATTCCCGGTACGAAGCTTCGTGATGCTGCAGTTTTTCTTCTTCCTATCACTAATATATCTGAAGAAGGTTTTATCTCCCTTCTTTACAGATTTGACAATTTCTTCCTCTTTTGAGGCTTTAGCAGCATATATTATCTGTTTCGCCTCCTTCTGTCTCATTTTACACACCTCTCTATCAGCTATACTTCCAGACTCGTTATACCTCCTATAGGCAGCCTTTTTTTCATTGACTATAGCCCTTACATCATTGCTAAAACATAGCGGTTTCTTCTTCCTTTTACCTTTAGTCATTTGCCTTACATACAGTCCTGTGGCTTTTAAGATGGCCTTTTTTAATACAGTCCACTGGGTGCTTGCTCCTGCCATTTTATCCCTCCCCTTTAATTCATTATTTAAATATTCCTCCATTGCATAAAAATTTGTTTTTCTGAAATCCAATACTTTGATTGCAGTATAGGATTGCTCGCAATCAGTTTTTACATCAAACCACAAACATAGATGGTCACTGCAACCTAAATTTTCTCCCACCTTGACCTCTGAAACCCAATTCCCATTCGTAAAAACTAAATCTAGAATATTCTCCCTTCTAGTTGGTGTCTTAACCAGCTGTGCCAGAGCTGCTCCTGTAAAGGCCTCTACTATATTCTTACTTTTGCATGTAAGGGCACTGGGGATATTCCAGTCAACATCCGGCATGTTGAAATCACCCATAACCACAATATTTCCCTTTACTGCCATTTGGGTAATTTCATCCACCATCTTGTTGTCATATTCCTCAGATTGCCCTGGAGGCGTATAGATCACCCCAATGACAGAACCGTCTTTATTTTGCATGCAAATCCAGAGAGTCTCCAGATCTTTACACGTATTTTGAATTAGTGTTGTTTTTAGACTTTCTTTAACATAAATGACTACTCCACCTCCCTTTCTCTCTATTCTATCCTTCCTATACAGTGTATATCCTGGTATGGATATTTCCTATTCATTAGAATCCTTAAACCATGTCTCAGTTATGGCAACCAGATCCAAATTATCTCTAGATATTATGGCCATTAACTCACAGAGCTTGTTGCTCAAGCTTCGAGCATTCGTGCACATTACCCGAAGAACATTATTTTCATTATTAGTTTGCCCCTTATCATCAACAACTACACCTATTCTATTTACAGCTCCCTTTTCATAAGCTTCCAGAAACTGATTTATCCTCATTGGTCGGGGACAGAAATCATCCACATCAGTTACATCTCTGTCCCCTTTACCTAGTTTAAATGCCTGTCCAAAAAAGTTCTGAATTCCTCACTGAGCACCTGGGTACCTCTGTATGATGGATGCAAACCATCCCTCTTAAACAACTCCCTATTAGACCACCTACTGACATCATGACTTACATAGCCAAAACCTTCAGCTTTACACCACTGCCTTAACCACACATTAAACTCTCTGATACAAGTTGTTTTATCCTCCTGGCCACAAACCGGTAACACCTCTGAGAAAGTCACTGAATCAGTTATTTTACCCAGCTCCACACTTAGACATTGAAAATCTCTTTTTACTACATTAACATTTCTCTGGCACAAATCATTTGTTCCAAGATGCACCACCACATCAACATTATTACCTTTACTCACAGCCTTGACAATGTTTGTAATCCGCCTCCTGCCCCTGTTGGCAGTGGCCCCTGGGAGACACCTCATCTTCAACTACTTCACTGCAAAAACATAGAGGGAAGAGGGAAATTGTGATCCTGCTGTATAGAGCGCTGGTGAGAACACATTTGGAATACTGTGTTCAGTTCTGGAGACCTCATCAACAAAAATATATTGATAAAATTGAACGGGTCCAAAGACAGGCTACAAAAATGCCTGGGATAAACATATATCCATCCTAAGATAAAATACAAGAAATAGTATAAGGGCAGACTAGATGGACCGTGAGGTCTTTTTCTGCAGTCAATCTTCTATGTTTCTATCTTTAGTTTTTCCTTCCCAGATGACTCCAATCTCACCATTCAAATCTTTTCGAAAGTGACTGTCACAGCTAAGGACGATTTGACATTTGTCTTCCATTGCCATGGCTCCCTGGAAGGTTTGCTACCATTCCCAGCCCATCGGCAGATGCTCCTCTTTTTCCCTTCCCGTACAGGGCGGTTCTGACCTGGTTCCAAATGAACCAGGTCTCCAAACGGTGCGGATGTCGAAATTCCCCTGTGAAGCGAGGGGAAAATATGTGACAGTGTGGCATTGATCACACTATCTCCTCAAATAGAATATAATTTTTTATTGCCCAAGTGTGATTGGACACACAAGGAATTTGTCTTGGTGCATACGATCTCAGTGTACATAAAAGAAAAGAATCATAAGGTACAACACTTAATGATAGACTGGATTCAATTAAGCAATCATAGCATATTAGGAACCAATCAATATCCTAAGGATACAAACAACAAGATTACAGTTATGCAGTCATTAGTGGAAAGTGATGGGTGATGGGAACGACGAGAAGATTAATAGTAGTGCAAACTTATTAAATAGTTTGACAATGTTGAGGGAATTATTTGTTTAGCAGACTTATGGCGTTCGGGAAAAAATGTAATTGTGTGTAGTTGTTCTGGTGTGCAGTGCTATATAGCACTATTTTGAGGGTAGGAGTTGAAATAGTTTGTGTCCCGTATATGAAGGGTCTGTAAATATTTTCACAGCCCTCTTTTGTGCAGTATACAGGTCCTCAATGGAAGGCAGGTTGGTAACAATTGTTTTTTCTGCAGTTCTAATTATCTTCTAATTATCTTCTGAAGTTTGTGTCTTTCTTGTTGGGTCACACACAAAACCAGACAGCTACAGAATTACAGATGACAGACTTAATAATTCCTCTGTAGAACTGTATCAGCAGTTCCTTGGGCAGTTTGATCTTTCTGAGTTAGCACAGAAAGAGCATTCAAAATGATGTTTTTGATGTTAGGTGCCTATTTTAGATCTTGTGATATAGCAGAATGTAGAAATTTGAAGGTCTCTATTGTTGATACTGTATTATCTATTATTGTAAGAAGTGGAAATATAGGATATATAGATTGTTCCAGTCACACCACAAGGTTAATTGTTCAACATCTTGTCTGCATAGTGGATTCATCATTGTTTCGAATGAGACTGTTCACTGTTGTGTTATCTGCAAGATTAAGTAGTTTAAAAGATGAATTGTTATAAATGCAAGTCATTGGTATAAAGAGACAAGAGGAGAGAGCACACAGCCTTGGGGAGCCCATCTGCCGTATCTAATGTGATTCTGCCTAGCTTCACCTGCTGCTTCCTGTTTGTTAGGAAGCTTATGATTCACTTACAACAATTGTATTCAGATACCGCTAGCTGGTTTAGAAGAGCATCAGGAATTATGGTATTGAAGGCTAAACTAAAGTCTACAAAGAGGATCCTTGCATAGGTCTTTGGAAATTCAAGATGTTGTAGAAGGTAGTGCAGAGCCATATTAATAGCATCATCTGTTGATCTGTTTGCTCAGAATACAAATTGCAGGAGGTCTAACAGTGGATCTGTGATGGTTTTCAAGTGGACAGCACTAGCCTTTCAATGGTTTTCATAACTACAGATGATAGAGCAACTGGTCTGTTAGTCGTTCAGTTCCTTGATGGGATGATAATGAGCATTTGAAGCAAGAAGGAACATAGCACATTTCTAGATTCAGAAGGATCTTGAGAGAGTTCAACACAGGCCCTATGCAACAAAAGGCAATTCAGTGGTGAGAAAAGTAAGGTCCTAGACTTAATTTAGAAAAAACAAATGCACTGTTATAGCACAGGTGGTAGCTGGCTCAACAGTATTAATTGTGAAGAGATCTAGATGTCCTAGTGGACCACCACTTAAATAGGAGCCAGTAGTATGCTGGCCAACCAAGTCCTAGGGATAGTATCAAGTTCACAAGTAGTGCCACTTTATAGTGCACTGGTGAGACCACACTTGGGATACTGCATCCAGTTCCAGTCACCACAATGCAAAAAAAGAAAGAAAGATTTTGAGATCCCTATTCAAATAGTTACCATAACATACATTTTGTAACATGGTATTAACACAGAAATTTATCTTTTTCATACTGCAGCCTCATATCTGACTATTTTATTCTTTAGATGTTCTCTTGCAAAATAATGAATATGGAACAGTGCAGCTGGCAATATTACTTTTCTTTTTTTCCCCTTATAAATATTGGAATCATAACACACTCATCAAAACTAGTGGAAAAGTAACCAGCTCACTCTTTTTTTGTTGCTCTTTACTTCACAAATTCTTTATATTTTCCCAATCTGGTTCCGGTTGGGGAGCAAGGAGGAGGGATGGAGTTGCTGCTCCACCGGACTACGGTCTATAACATCGGTAAATGCAGAAAATTGTGACTAAATTCGTTTTGGACTTGAAGTTTTGGAAAGGCTAACACTTGCTGCCCAGGAGGACCCTCATTCCCTGTTGTTTCTCTGCTCCTCTGTTGCTCCGTGCTCCTTTCTGCCCTCGGAGTGTGTAACTTGATCAGCTGGGCGTCGGAAGATGGCGACCGCGGGACAAAGCTGAGCCACTTGATATTCAATCTGTGCCAGGAGGACAGAGGGCAGAGGAAAGAGGAAGAATTTTTGAGTTGGAGTCCTCTCCATGTTGATACTTGCCTATTTCCCTCTCCTCCTCCCCCTCCCCCACTATGTTTTTCCTGGGAACTAAGCATGAATGTGCTTAGTAAATAATTAAGTCTGGAAGTTTAATTTGGTAGAATCTACTGGCTCAGGAATTCTGGGAGTTGAAGTCCACAAGTCTTAACAGTCATCTTTCTCCACCCCTGTTCCAGAGGAACTGAAAACAGGCAGAGGTTTGGAAGAGATGTTGAAATAAGGTGACTTAAAACCAGGATATTTTGGAAGGTCCAAAGTTCAGGACTTAATTTTTGGTTAGAGATTACAGCTTTGCCAGGTTTATATCTTATAAAAGTATATAAAGGCATATAGTTTAACAAATTGGTTGATGCTTTGAAAAAACAGTTTTGGGTTGGCATGATTCCAATCTGCCTATTAGCCTAATTGTTGAATGTTTCCTGGGCTTATATGGGTACCCATGTATCTTGTTCCTAGAGAGGAGGTTGGGAAGGGAATGGCTGGGGAGAGAGGGAACTTCTGTGGCTAATTTTCAGCCCTATTCAGAACAGATGTTCTACATCTGGGGACAAAAATTGATAAATCTAAATGGTGAAACGTTTGTGGCCTGCCAAACACAGAAATGGCATTTATCTGCTTTCCCTGCCAGTGACCCCATCTTGCAGCCAGCCAACATCTCCTAAAGATTGCAGGGACAATTGAATGTGGAATTAACATAATTAAATTTACCTCCCTTTAATATTAAGTTGGCGACTTTGAAATGCAATTGCTGAATTAAAAAAAACCCAAAGAATTGTAGAGCTTGAAATTTGAATGTCTTTGTGCTGATATAGAAATATTGGAGAAAATCAAATACGAACTTAGTTCACAGCACAAATAGTCTGCTTTGAAAGACCTGGAGAAGATATGTTGATTTTTAACATCTGGAAAGTATTCCTGACTCATATAATCAACTGAAAAAACTAGTGTTTGCTGTTCTTTCCTTATTTGGGTCTACATATTTATATGAATAATTATTTATTATAGTGAAGTTTAATAAGGCCTTGGTAAGGTCACACTTGGAATACTGCATTCAGTTTTGGTCGCCACAATGCAAAAAGGATGTTGAAACTCTAGAAAGAATGGAGAGAAGAGCAACAAAGACGATTAGGGGATTGGAAGCTAAAACATAGGAAGAACGGTTGCTGGAACTGGGCATGGCTAGTTTAATGAAAAGAAGGATCAGGGAAGACATGATAGCAGTGTTCCAATATCTCAGGGGTTGCCACAAATAAGAAGGAGTCAACCTATTTGCCAAAGCGTCTGAGGGTAGAACAATGGGTGGAAACTAAACAAGGAGAGAAGCAACTTAGAACTAAGGCGAAATCTCCTGACAGTTAGAAGAGCTTGTGTCCAGAAGTTGTGAATGTTCCAACACTGGAAGTTTTTAAGAAGATGTTGGATAACCATCTATCTGAAGTAGTATAGGATTTCCTGCCTAACAGGGGGTTAGATTAGAAGACCTCCAAGATGCCTTCCAACTCTGTTGTTATTATTATTATTATTTTCAAGCATGAACCTTATCAAGAGTAAATTGAGACATCGTCTTATTGATGAGAACCTGGAATCATGCCTAAAATTAAAAACAAAATAAAAACTTGACTTATTCAAAGTTTCCAAGGAGATATTGTAAAGTAAATTGTAAGGAATTTAATTTTATCAGTAAATAATATCATTATTAAGTATGATATCAAGTTTTATTCAACATACCTATAGTTTAACTAAAACTTAAAACTTTAACACAAGGATACACAGAGAGATACAGAGGGAGAAGGGAGATAGAGGGAGGGGGGACAGGGAGAAATAGAGAGGGAGAGAGATACAGAGGGAGAGAGAGAGATACAGAGAGGAGGGAGAGAGAGATATATAGAGAAAGGGGAAAGGGGAAAGAGAAAGAGAAGGAGAGAGATATAGAGAGAGATACAGACATAGATACAGAGACAAGGGGTAGAGAGACACAGAGATACAAAGATACAGAGAGAGGGGGGAGATAGAGAGGGAAAGGGGGAGACAGCCAGAGAGATAAAGAGAGAGGGAGAGGCAGAGAGAGAGAGGGGGGTGAGATACAGAAAGAGGGGAGATATAGAGAGGGGGAGGGGGGAGATACAGAAACAGAGGGGGAGAAATAGACAGATGGAGAGAAGGACAGAGAGAGAGAGAGACAGAAAGGGTTTTCTAGTTCCGAGTTCTCTGTCCTAATGACTGACTGGGTAGGCATGGCTAGGGGGAGTCATGTGACTGGGATTGAATGAGGTGGCCACACCCACCCAGGTTTTGTGACTCCCAGTGGGGTTTGTGTGTGTGTGTGTGTGTGTGTGTGTGTGTGTGTGTGAAACCAGTCCAAATGGCTCTTTGAGTGTTTAAGTTTGCCAACCCCTGCCCTAGAGACTCTGGGTGGCTAAGCACATTCTATTCCACAAGAACAACCCACACTTACCCAAACCTATGCTGTTTGATACAGACATAGATACAATTCCTACAGATCTCCAAGCAGATCAACCTCAGTTCAGAGGATAGGTGAAAAGTCCAGAGACAGGGCTAGGTAAAGACGGTTCCTTTATTTCAGCTCTTATAGGTAAGTGACAATCAGCAGAATACCGTCTGCTCAATCTGGGAGAAACCGCTCTTTTTATACATTTGCGGCTCCTGCCAAAAGAGAGAGCCGCCCGCGTCTGAGCCAATCAGACGCGACTTCCTGTTTCCCGCTCAGACAGCGTTTCCACACGGAACCAACTATTTACAAGGATACAACACCCCTCCCTCCTTAGTCAGAATACATCACTCAAGAAAGCCACGTGACGAAATCCTCCAATCTGCTTGGTCTTCGCGAGGCTCGCTCCGACCTGCGCAGTTCATTTGAGTCCTCGCTTCCAACGGTGGAGGTCGGTTCGCCTGCACTTCCCCAGTGCGGCTGGGGCCTAGTTTGGGCTCCAGCCCGCTGAGTCGATCGGGCAGGCACAACACCGACCTCTGAGGATGAAGATGGCTCGGCGTCGCTGGAGGATACTTCCTGACTCGATAAGTCCATTTGAATGTCCATTAAAGCGGGTTGCGCGTTACAGTCTATTAGAGTGGGAGAGTCTGTTTTAGCGGTTTGCTCAGGGGAGGTTTCAATGCGCTTTCATACATGGTCAATGTGCCGCTTCCACATTCGACCATCATCCAATTTTACAATGTATGTTTTAGGAGCAGTTTGTTGTACAATTGTTCCCTTCATCCAATTCAAACCCCCATCAAAATTCTTTGCAAAAACACTTTGACCCAAATACATTTGTCTTTCAGGGTTCACATACATAGGGTTATGAGTACAAAACCTTGGGTGTAACCTATCCAGTGGGGACCTCAGTTTCCTTCCCATTAGTATTGCAGCAGGGCTTACATATGTGTGGGAATTTGGTGTAATATGTTGTGTTAACAAGAATTGGTCCAGATGCTGTTGTACATCTCCAGGGCCTGACCTGCGCAATGCCTCTTTTGCAACCCGAACGTATCGTTCTGCCAAACCATTAGCCCAGGGCGAGTAAGGCGAGATGAGGGCATGTCTGACCCCCAAGTTATCTAAAAATAATTCAAATTGCCTGGCTGTCAATTGGGGTCCATTGTCTGACACTAAGATGTCAGGACAGCCATGGGTGGCAAACAAATGGCGCAGAACCTTAATGGTGGCACTCGTAGCTATATTATTCATTGCAATGATTTCCACCCACTTGGAAAATGCATCTACCACTATTAAGAAATATTGTGACCCCACTGGCCCTGCAAAATCAATATGGACCCTGGACCAAGGCCCTGCAGGTTGTTCCCACTCTGCTGGAGTTGTTTTGGGGGGGGTTAGGCCGCGACTCTTGGCATGGATCACACTTGGCTACCCACTTTTCAATATCCGTATCCAGACCTGGCCACCATAAGTGCCCCCTAGCTAGGGCCTTCATCCTGACACTCCCAGGATGGCCCACATGTAACATTGTGAGTACTTTGGTCTTTAGACTTTCAGGAATGATTACTCTATCACCCCACAACAGACAACCTTTAACATATGACAATTCCAGTCTTTTGGTTTTAAAATCACACAAATCAGATTCTACAGAGTCATTCTGCCACCCCTTAAGTACACAGTTTACCACCTTTTTTAGAATTGGGTCTTGCTGCGTGTGCGCAGCCACCTCCCTTGCAGTAGTTAGTGGGTTATCTTCGAGCTCTATCATTAAAACATCAGCAGATGGGGCAGGGTCCTCTACTAACTCTTCCATTGGGCACCTACTGAGACCATCTGCGTGGTTGATGGTTTTACCCCCTATATGAATGAGCTCGTACAGGTATCCTGAGAGGAACAAGGCCCACCTGATTAATCTTGGAGACATAAATGGGGGAGTTGGTTTGTTGGGGGCTAAGAGGCCTAGTAAAGGCTTGCGGTCGGTAACCAATTAAAACTCCTGCCAAAGAGATAATTATGAAACTTCTTCACCCCAGCCACTAACGCTAGAGCCTCCTTATCTAGTTGGCTGTAATTCCTTTCCGTATTGGTCATTGTCCTTGAAAAGAAAGCAATTGGGGCCTCTGTATTATTTGGCAACACGTGTGCCAAGACCCCTCCTACGCCATATGGGGACGCATCGCACGTAAGCCTGACGGGTAGTAACGTGCTATACTGGACTACTACACTTGCGGAAGTTAACAACTGTTTTATTTGTAAAAAGGCTTCGTGTTCAGTTCTCCCCCATGTCCAAAGGGTTCCTTTCTGAAGTAGCCGGTGTAGAGGCTCTGCTGCTGTTGCCTTCTGTTTTAAAAAGACAGAGTAAAAGTTTAGAAGGCCTAAGAATGCCTGCAATTCTGTTCTATTCTGTGGCTCTGGGGCTTCCCTGATGGCTTTTAACTTTTCAGTAGTGGGGTGTATGCCTTCCCCATCTATTCTATATCCTAAAAATTCTACACTGTTGGTTCCCCACACACATTTGTCAGGTTTGATTCTTAACCCTTTATCTTGTAGTCTATGTAATACTTCTCTTATTCTTTCGTTGAGTGGAGATTGGTTTTCTCCTGAAATTAAAATGTCATCAAAATAGGGAATGGTCCCTTTAATTCCTGACAACAAATGTTCCATTATGCTTTGAAAAATCCCGGGAGCTATGCTTACCCCAAATTGTAATCTGGTACATTTAAATGCACCCCTGTGGGTGACAATTGTCTGTGTGAGTGCTGTTGGTTCATCGACAGGGAGCTGCTGGTAAGCTTGGGCTAAATCGATTTTTGCGAACACTTTCCCTTCCCCCAGGGAGTGAAGGAGCTGTTGTACCACTGGAATGGGGTAAGGGTGATGTTGGAGGGCTTTGTTGAGTGTAGACTTATAGTCAGCGCAAACCCTCAAAGAGCCATCTGGTTTAAGGGGCATAACTATGGGTGTTTCCCATGGCCCCTGCTCTACAGGAACTAAAATGCCCTGGCTTATGAGCTTATCTAGCTGTAGGTCAAGCTTGGGAAGGAGCGGGAGGGGTACCCTGCGAGGTTTGAGCCGGACAGGAGGGACCTTGGGGTCAATAGAAAATGAGATAGGGGGCCCTTTATACGATCCCAAGGTGGGGCTAAACACTTCTGGGAATTCCTGTAAGAAGTTAGGCATGCTATCAGAGTTAATAGTACAAATACCAGAAATTTCAATTCCCAATGGTTCCATCCAAGCCAACCCCAGGAGAGAGTGTCTAGCCCCTGTAACAACAATCATAGGAAGGGTACATTTAACAGTCTTAAACATAATAGGTACATTCACTTGGCCTAGAACAGGTATTATTCCCCCTTGAAAATCTCTAATTACCAATGAGGTTTGTAAAAGGTCAGACTTTGAGAGGCTAGGCATGTACATTATAAGCTTTTCCCATGGCATAATGGTATATTTAGACCCCGTATCAAGTTCCATAGAGCATGGCTTGTTGTTTAGGAGCAGTGAGATTACAATCTTGCCCCCATTTTTTGTTGCCGTGCTATTCACGGAAAATTGATTGTTACCTCTTGAGTAGTCGCGGTTAGCGGTTGAGTAGTTCTTGCGGCCGGAAAACCGGGGAAACCGGTTTTCGCGCGGTTGAGGTGTTTGATTCTGGAAATGAGGAGGACGAGGAGTGGAGAAAGATTCCTCAGGCAAAGGTGCTCTGCAGGCTTCGGTGATATGGCTGCGTCGGTTGCAGCGGCGGCAAATGGCGTCCCGGAAGGGGCAGCGTTGGCGCGGATGGTTTCCTCGGCAGCCGGCACAGGGGGCGACGGGGCGAGGGTATCTGGGTTGTCTCGGTTGGTCCTGTTGCAGCAGGAAACAGCTGTCCTTGTTGAGGGCTGGTGGGCTGAGGTCGTCTGGGGCCTCAGTGCGGGAAAACGTGGAGTCGATCTTGGCAATGACTTCCCGCTTGTCGTGCTCCTTCAGCTCTTTGGCAGCAGCATCGGCGACCTCTGCGGTTTGTGCCAGCTTGATTACTGCCTGGAGAGACGGTTCGTCTTCGGTGAGGAGTTTGTTCCGCACCATGGCATTTCTCATGCCGAAAATTAAGGCATCAGTGAGGCGAGCTTCCGGGCTATCAAACTTGCATTTTGAAAGCACCGTTCGAAGACGCATCGCGAACTGATTAATGGATTCGGATTCGAGCTGGGCCATTCTTGAAAACTGGTGCCGGAAAATGACGGCTGGTTTCGTAGGCTTGAAATGGCTCGCGAGCTTGGTTTGCAGGATGTCCCAAGCGACGGATTTGGCTGGGAGCGGATCGGTGAGAGTCTGGGCGAGATCGAATATTTCTGGGCCGCAGTAGTTCAGGAAGATTGCCCGCTTTCGTTCGGCGTCGGCGTCCCTTATTCCCGCGGCTTCGAGGAAGATCTTGAACTTGGCTATGTAGGCGTCCCAGGAAGATTTCTCCGGATCGAAGAACTCAGGAGCCCGGCCGATTTGAAGGTTGTTCATCTTGAACGCGTGGTTCTTCTGTCCGTCGTCGCCAGTGAAAAGTCCAGAGACAGGGCTAGGTAAAGACGGTTCCTTTATTTCAGCTCTTATAGGTAAGTGACAATCAGCAGAATACCATCTGCTCAATCTGGGAGAAACCGCTCTTTTTATACATTTGCGGCTCCCGCCAAAAGAGAGAGCCGCCCGCGTCTGAGCCAATCAGACGCGACTTCCTGTTTCCGCTCAGACAGCGTTTCCACACGGAACCAACTATTTTCAAGGATACAACAATAGGGGTAGCAACTATTACATCTCATATGTAACACAAATTTTGTTCCCAGCTTTTAAATGTTATATTCCAATTGCTTAAGTCTAAAACAAATTAAAAATTGCTTACATTCATCATAAACTTCGCTTTTGTGACCACGGCAACAAAAAATATGCATTTTTACTATAGAAACAGACAATTTTGCATCTTCTCATTTATACAGTCAGACTAAGAACACTATATGCATTGCAAATTTACACAGATTACCAAAAATTGTTCAGAAATGTGCGGTTTTCCGAGATTTACGACTATACTGCAAATCAGTTTCACGAATCAATCCCCAAATATAGTCGACCATCATGTTTTCGTTATATTCTCCTTGGTAACGGCGTTCAAAATTCATAATATCCTGGTGAAAGCGCTCGCCTTGCTCCTCTGAATAAGCTCCCATGTTCTCTTTGAACTTATCAAAATGAGCATCAAGGATATGGATTTTGAGTCACATCCTGCAGCCCATTGCAGCATAGTTGTTTATCAGAGTCTGAACTTCCTCTGATCTGTGACTTGGACGCTTTCATCTAATAAGTTCCATTGCTTGAGCCTTGATGTCAGAAGCTCAGTGTTGGACTTGGTGAGACCAAGGTCTCTGATCAGATTGTTGAGGTCTTTTTGGTTAGGGTAGTATGGCTTCTGCTCCTCATCTGCAATATGAAGAGAAATCGTGATCTTCAACGTCTTCCACTGTATCTGACCTGCTGCTTTTTTTGAAGGTGGTGTAGCTCTGTCTGGAGGTGTTGGTACAGGAGGTTCAGGGCAGTGTGGTACTGGGGCAATAGATGAAGGAATGTCAGGATACGTTACAGGCGGTGTATTTTTGCCAGTGCAACGTTTGGAAGGGTCCACCATGTAGAAGTAGCAATTTGTTGAGTGATCAGTCAGTTCACGCCAAATTCTTGGGATAGCAAAATGCATGGCTCTCTTCTCTCCCCTGTACCAACCTATAAGCAAACAAAATAAAATTTGGATTGAGAATTTGATTTAGGCCTATTTCACACTAATGACTAGTGATATTTACAATATTAACACAGTTAATATGCTATTTAAGAGAGTAGCATTTATCCACTTACCTTCAAGAGTTTTCTTGCAGTGCTCACATGTGAAATGAGGAGCCCATGGTTTGTCTTGGTCACCAACAGGTATGCCGAAGTATGCTTTGTAGGCCTCACACATCTTAGCAGATGCTTCCACAAAGTACTTTTTTGCTCTTGTCTTTATAAACTGGCTACATACATAGCAAAATGTGTCTGCTGGATGTATGCAACCTCTTGATGCCATCTAAATTGACTAAGTTGCTGTGTACTATAAGGAAAAAGGATGTCTCTCCAAACTTGATAAAAATGGTCTTTATTCCATGCAGTATTAAAGTACAAGAGTGTACTGAGGATTCAGCAGAGCAAGATTGATCACCCGGTACCAGAGTAACACACAATATATACATTTACATTCCTAAGCTCCTCCTGTTATGGGTGTGGGGCGAAGTGTGAATACTGTCATTATCAGAATCTGAATAAATATTGAATTCACACCTGTCTGTCTAGGTCAGTGTTTCCCAACCTTTTTTGAGCTGCGGCACATTATTCATATTTTCAAAATCCTGGGGAACATTGAACGGGGGGTGGGGGTGGGGCGGCTAAAGAAAAGTTTGGACAAAAAAAATATCTCCCTCCCTTTCGCTCTATTTCTCCCTCCCTCATTCTCTTCCTTCCCTTCTTTCTCTCTCTCCATCCCTCTTTCTTTCTTCCTTCCTCTTTTTTGCTCTCTCTCCCTCCTTCCCTCCCTCTATGTCTTTCTCTCTCCCTTGCTCTCTCTCTGTCTCTCTTGCTATCTCTTTCTTGCTTTTTTCTCTCTTTCTTGCTCTCTCTCTCTCTTTCACTGCCTCTTGCTATATGTCTCTTTCTTTCTCTTTGCCTCTCTTGCTATCTCTCTTTCTTTCTCTCTCTCTCTGTCTCTCTTGCTATGTCTCTCGCCCCTGGCAGCTCGCCGCTGCCTTCGCCGAAAGCGCGTTTGTCCCGGGCTCTCAGCCAGGGGGCTGCAGGAGAGGCGGCGAAGGTGATCTCTTTCGTTCTCCGGAGGCTGGAGAAAGTGATTTTCAATGTCGGGGGTGCGGGCCGGCGTGCGCTCTCCCCATCCCCCTGCCGGCTTACTTTGAATGGGGCAGGGGGATGGGGAGAGGGCACGCCGGCCCGCGCCCCCGACATTGAAAATCACTTTCTCCAGCCTCCGGAGAACGAGAGAGATCGCCTTCGCCGCCTCTTCTGCAGCCCCCTCGCTGAGAGCCCGGGACAAAAGCGCTTTCGGCGAAGGCAGCGGCGAGCAGCCAGGGGCGCAAGGGGCCTAGAGGCACGGGGGGGCGGCTGCGGCTTCACCCTTGGAAAAGGGTGTGCGGGGGGGGTGTTTTGGGGTGCGCTGGCGCAGGCGTGCGCGGCCCGGCACCCTCCTGCTCCCACCGCCCTCCCTCCGGGCCCTAAAGGACATTGGTTGCCGCCCCTGCCAGGGAAGCTACAGCTGGGCGGGGCGCTGCTGGTGCCTCCACCCTGGAGCTCTTGCCACCCGCCATCCCCCAGCTACTACTTGGTGCCGTTGCTGATGGCGCCCTCCTCCTCTTGCTGCCGGTGCGAAGAATGAAGCTCTCCTTTTTCCCCTTCTTCCTTCTTTGGGGCAGGAGAGCGCCAGCAATAGCGGCATCGGAAAGTAGCCGCACCGGCAGTGCCCTGCCCAGCTGGAGCTGCCCTAGGAGTTTGGCGGCACACCTAACCATGTCTCGCGGCACACTAGTGTGCTGCGGCACACTGGTTGGGAAACGCTGGTCTAGGTCAATTCCCCTTTGTCTGTGATGGCCATTGCCCACTTACTATGCAATCCCAATCAATTATATCCTGTCTCTCTGTTTCTCAGGAAGGGCTATAGTGGCCCTATATAACTGTAGTTATACAGCTACCTAAAATTCTGTACAGTCCCAGAAAGTTCTAGATAATTTTGGACAGTTCTAGAAACTTCTTGATAGTTCTCACAATTCCAGAAGCTTCTTAAGTATCTTGAAATATTGCGAATATCCTTAAAAATAGATTAATTTCAAAATATCATTGTGCTGACCACAAAAGCAAAGTTAACGGGGAATAATAACTTTTTTCTATTCACTTAAGGTACAAACAATCAAGAAAACAGCTGGAAACAATTTTTTTTTTTGAAAATTGTTACATGGTGATTGCCTAGAACCAAAATATTTAATTTTTGGAACAGAATCTTATCTCCATGCTGTCAATCAATTGGTCACATATACTGAGACATGAGACAATTGTACTCAATGAAAATAACTTAACTCTACCTGTCTCCAAAATAAAGTTTCTTTCATCTAGGTTGCATGTAGGCAAAAGGACGCAAAGGATCTTGGGTTCTATTGTTATAGCTATTCAATACTATAGTGAAACTTGACTTTGGAACTCAAAAGTGCATTCTTAGGCACACTAAATGAAGTGTGCAAAATAGAAACTGCATTATATTTTCGTAGATTGCTAAAAGCTGCAGCTATCAAATGCTGTTACTATGCACTTCACTTACCATGAAGACTACAACTAAGTTCCACATATGCAATATTCTGAAGAAATCCCAAATTGACTGGGCATCCTGGAAAAAGTTAAATTTCTGATTCAGAATAAAACAACTAGTCATATCAATATTAAGATGTAATCTTAAAGTAAATTTAGTTTTTCAGTCTTAATAGATATGTATTTTCCTGTTATTAATGATTTTTATAATTACATAACTGCAATTATATTTAATGATAAATTGGAAGATGAGCTTTACACAGATAATATGTTTTACTCCAGCATGTTAGTTTCCTTATCTTTTGCCTTGAAAAATATATGTAACTACTTTTATCATGATCTCTTGAACTCAGGATGACATAATTCACTGAAATAACATTCCTGAATTTCATTATTGGTCATTAAAGCATTTTGTATACTTTCAAGACTCCATAAAACTATCACTTAAATTTACCATTCTTAGCTGAATATATTCAGCTTGGAAAGAGTTATAGCACTCCTGTGCCAAGATGCATAATCAGTTTTTATAGTTGCTTGGGTTATTTCTTTTATAAGTCTCCCATATAAAAAACAATATATATCTTATATTTGTATTCAGGAAAAAAAATTAATCATTTATTTTAACTTTCCTACCCGGAAGAAAACTACTAATGGAAATATTTGTAATAAGTAAAAAAAATTTTTTTAAAGTACATGAAATTGCTAATAGAAATCTTTATAATAAAAAACAGCTTCAAGTAGGCCTTACTTGAAGCTGTTTTTTATTATAAAGATTTCTATTAGCAATTTTCTCTTAAAAACCATTCAATAAAAAACAAAGCATAGTACCGATATATGGATTTATATATGCATTAAAAACAGTGATATTGCATCAAATAATCCAGCTAATAAAATAGTAAAAACAAAAATAAAGATAAATTCCTTATCAGAGTGATATCAAGTTTCTGCTGAAAATTGTGGTACCTTATCAAGTGTCAATTTATCCATGGTTATAAGTACTTTTTAGAAATTATTTAGTGTTCTGATGCAGCTAGATGAAATAGATGAAAAAGCAGAGCTGCTGGATTATTTCATTACCTCAGAGAAGAAGTTATGAAATGCTAGATTCCCAATTGATTCACAATGAGGAAGAATTAGCTGCTTGTACCTCTTTATTTAAGGACTTCTGAAAAATTAAATAAATTGGATTTAGATGAACTTGGCAGACATCGCAGACTAAGAAAGCATAAAAGAATAAAACTGGAATCTCTGAAAAATTAGATAAGGATTTAAGAGCAACAGGGAAATTTACTTTTAAAAAGGAATAGGAATAAAATGGAATTACTAAGGAACCTCATTTAAAATTTCCTATTTTTCATTGCTGTGTTCAACTTAGTATAATTCTCTGAAAGTGTTCATGTTTTATATCTTCCTGAAATTTAGTTCTGATTAAAAATATTAGTCTTATTGTGAAAGTAAAATAATTTACAACTTAGGCAATATATAAATTCAACTGATGAACTACACACCTACCATTTCAAAGCCAGCAGTCAACTGACAATCTAAGAAATAAGATATGCTCTTATGAAAGTTCCTCTGTATATTAATGTTCCCTGACTAATCAGAGGCATATGAACTGTGAATAATCTACTCTCATGAATCCTCCAAGATCTTAGCTATCAATGGTGGTAAAAAGAAATACATTAAGAGTTGATTAGATTGCATACTTTGGTAGCTACATGCTATGAAATAAAGAGAACCACTCTGAAATTACTGAGATCTTTTAGCAGCAAAGCCACATTGGTCATACAAATACAATGCCATTACATATTGTATTAGTACCTTTACTACAAACTTTGTTCAGACCAATACAGAATAACATATATAGTTTTATATTTTATGTTAGCATAAAAATATGCCAGATGGTTATCCAGATGTTAAATTTGTTGTTGAGTTAATTTTGTAAATATTCTCCCAGAAAAAGACTGATTATTTCAAATTAAATCACACTAAGACTTAATAATAGACCAGCTATTTTTCAACACTGAAAAATTATAATGCAAGCATTTGTGAAATTATTCCACATTGTAGTTTTGTTATAGGTCATATTCTACAAAGCTCAGGCTATATTTTTTTATTAGACTGCATCAAGCTATAATACTATTGGGATAATATCCTGGGTTGTTTTAACATTCGAATCTCACTCAGAATCAATGTCATTGCATCAGAGTGGATTCTCTATCCTATTTTTTAAAAGGAAAAATAATAATGGTCATAATAGATCAGCAGGATAACAGAAAAAGAACTTACTATCATTAGCAGTTATGTATAGTATAATTAATTATCTATTATGATGACAATGGAATGATTTATATTGTAGATTATGTACTAACGTAATATTTTCTGTCAAACAAAACACTGCCTATTTAATATGATATGCATAGCATATTAGAACTAAGAAGCTAGCATTTGAATGGATGATCACCAGAAATCTTAGGGCTGCATAAGGCAATGGGAAATCCATATTGTTATCAGGTATCCACCAGATTCTGAAAGGATTTACAGTATATACTTGATGACATCCTGGTCTACTTATTACTCATACTAATCTCAGAGCCAGAGATAAGAAATAATGTGCCACTAGTTTTTAAAAGGGATGTAAGAGAGATTTAGGAAATTATAAGGCTGTCAATTTCATGTCTGTTTCTGATAAATGGGTAGAAATAGAAATTCAGTGAAATATAACAAGACTGTTTTTTGCCTCAAGAAATCAGATTCAAGGAGTCTGAGTTTAGAAGTAAATTAATTTCTTTCTTTCTCTTTTTCAATTTTCTGGTAACTTTTCAATTAGAAAAGGCAATTCATTGCCAATCCTCTGAACTAAGGCTCAATGATATTTATTAGCTACAAGATGTTCACAGTAGAAAACCAAGAATTACTTTGAGTCTGATGAAAATGGGTCTTGTTATATCCACAAATGTATGGTACATAATGATTTTGGTTTTATCTGCAATATAATTTTAAACCACTAAAGGTATTTATGATAAATGGTGTGCTTTGCGCCGTAGGCTGAATAAGAACATGGACACCAAGAGCTGGGTTTAAAATGGGTCACTTTATTAAAGTTAAATGAACTTTAGCTGATTATCGACCAATAACCAGGACCTGCAGAGGCCACTAAAAAAATTGGGGTGAAAATAATTCAAGAATAACCTTCCTGTGCGTAGCTCCTTGCTGAACAAGGTGAAGGTTCCACGCCTTCACCTGGTTCCTGGCCACACCTTGGCATGTGGGAGGGCTCACTGTCCCATCCCCTTCCCAAGGGCACCCCCTCTCCAACTGCCCCAGCTGCATGGTACGGAGTTGCTACCACTGCACATTTCTGCCCCTAACCTGCTAACCCCAGTGACCAAAGGGAAGCCAATTATCAAATTGCGCTTAAATGCGCTATACCCCCTAACCACTACATCCTCACTCCCCAGTGTGGAATATGCGAAAAAACAGTCGGCCCTAAAGCACTGAGACCGCAAAAAATTCCTATTCGGTCCCCATGGGCGACCCCTTAAAGGCACACTATAACATAGGGAGGGCGGGCAGGTGTCCACTTCTTCTGGAGCCAGGGGCAAGAAAAATATGCCAGCGGCAAAGCCCTATTTATAGGGCTCGCACAGGCATGCCCCCAGCACCCTAGTGCTGTGCGCAGAAGCGTGAAGCCTTGCAGTGCAATCTCGCAATACTGCGAGATTGCTGATTCCACCTATGGTAAAGGGGAACGCGTTCTTCTGGGTTCCGTGCGCAATTTTCGGCCAGCCGTTAAATAGGCCGACTGTGCATTTCCGCCGTAGGCCAAATAAGAACATGGACACCAAGAGCTGGGTTTAAAATGAAGTTTAACTGATTATTGACCAATAACCAGGACCTACAGAGGCCATTAAAAAATTTGGGCCGGAAATAATTCATGAATAACCTTCCTGGGCAACTATGTGTGTAGCTCCTTGCTGAACAAGGTGAAGGTTCCATGCCTTCACCTGGTTCCTGGCCTCACTCCCCAGTGTGGAATGGCTAACCGTCCCATCCTCTTCCAGTTATTGGGATAGGTGAGTCCCAAGGGCACCCCCTCTCCAATTGCCCCAGCCGCATGGTACCTTGAGCTCCTGGCAAGAGGCTGCCCATCATCTCTCAAGAGATGCCCTAAAGGAGAACACGGGAGAGCTAACACTGCCCATTTCCGCCCCTAACCTGCCATGGAGGGGGGGGGGGGTTCAGATCTCTGTCTTGGCCTCCAGACTCACCCCTCAACCTGCACCAGCTCATGCAGGTTCCCTTGCAGGTCCCCAAGCATAAAATGGTATTCTCCTTGCCTAAGAGATGAAGACCGTGGCTCGGTAGAACATGTCAATTCTGACCTGGGGACAATGCTAACCCCCTCCTAGCCCCAACCCTCTTCTAGGGAATAATAAGTTGTGCCACAAAATCTTCGAGAGGATCGCTGCCCAAATCAATGTGTGACTGGGCAACCACCGAAAAGGACCCAAAGGTCTACACGGGCTAGACAGATAACTGCCAAGACTTTCACATTCCAGGGTCATGCCAAATTGGGCAAGATCAGCCACTTGGCGCAACCACACAACGAGAACCCACAGACCTTCGCGGGCATGATCGAACATGGCCAGGCCCTTGGAAAACCAAGGATGTTGCCACCATGTGCAACAACAGCAAACTGGGCAGCACCACAGTCAATAACCGCCCCACACAAAAATGGGAGGAGCCCCTCCATCGCAAGTCTCTCAGTCAGGCCGGCAGACCATGACCCGCTGGTACAGCATCCACTGCGATCTGAAGTCAGTCTTCGTAGCTCTCCTGGGCTCCTCCCATAAGCAGCAATCTAAAACAGAATAAGGTAGGTTAACATCACAGTGGTAAGGCAACCCTGTGCACACTGTCGGATGCATGTCCGAAGAACATAGACCCTCCCGGCCGATGGTATCAAGAATCCAAAAGAATGTGGCCCTTACTATCCCAGGGCCTCACAAGCTTGGCACCAAGGTGGATGGAGTCTGCCCTGCTGAGAGGGTAATCGCCCTTCAGGCCACCTTGTGGAAGCAAACGCCACCACCGCTGCTGGTATCAAGGTACTCTTGTTGAAAGATGGCTAATGCGCACCCTCATGCCTATCCACTCCATTCTAGATCCCCTCAGCACAAATCTCAAGGCCTACCCTAGTCTTCCTCATGCTTAATGATGGATGGCAAACGATGCCAGAGAAAGGCCGGTCTGAGGTGTAATGATGGATGGCAAACGATGCCAAAGTGGTGTAAGGAATCAGTATTATCCTTGCCGCTTTCACCTCTCAAAATGGGTGAGTGTTTCTCTAGGGTGATCAAGAAGTATCGTCGGTGCCTTGAGTTAAGCAATCAAACCTAGGATATATACCAGGCCAAAAGGCAAAATTTGTTATTGGCAATGATTGAGCCGGACCATCCCACTGCCCAAATTTAGCACAGACTAGGGCCTTGACTCCATCAGTGAATCACCTAGGGGAAATAATGTAAGTCAGCTGATAAGGAGTAATAGCCAAGGGAACCATTGGTATGAGTAGGAAGATGAGGTGGGGACCTGGCGCTGAATTAGCTAAATGAACTGTGAGGCACGGGATAACCACCTGCCACCCTACAGTTACGGCTCAGGTCAAAGGAATGTGGCCCTTACCGTTCCAGGGCCTCACCAGTTTGGCACCCGGTGAATGGGGGCGCACCCTGTTGAGAGGGTAACTGCCGCTTGGGCCACCCTGTGGAACTAAACGCCACCACCAAAATACTCTTGTCGAATAAAGGCAGGCTAATGAGCAACATCATGCCTGTCCAATCAATTCTAGATCCCCACAGCAACAGCCTCAGGCTGGCCCTGATGTTCTCCATGACCAATGGCATATGGCGAACAATGCCAAAGAAAGCCAGGCACCAAAGTGGTGTGAGGAATCAGTATTAGCCTTGCCAGTTTTGCTTCCCTAAAATGAGTGGGTGATTGTCCAGGATGACCAGGAAGCATCATCGGCACCTTCTGTTAAACATTCGAACCCAGCATGAACACCAGGCCGAAGGGCAAAATTTAACCCCCAATGATTGAGCCGGGCCATTCTGGTGACCAACTTAGCGCAGACTAGGACCTTCACTATGTCAGTGAGATCAGGTAGGTAATGTAAGTCAGCTGATAAAGAGTACTGTATTACCTAAGAAAACTTGGGATGAGTGGGGGGGGACAAACTGGGAGCCATGGTGTGACAGCAGCCGCCAACCATACTGTTACAGGATTGAACTAGCAACCTTTGCCCTGTATGGCAAAGAAGTAACCTCTAGTTATATAAGCTTCTTTATTAATAAGGGGAAACCTAGAGAGGTAGTTAGTGCTGTTGATGTATCCTTATGCTCCAATCTAATGTAGGCCACTAAGCACACAATAGTATAAAATAGTAAATGTAGTGGCCCGCCAATGTATTAATACTATAAGTAATACTCAATTCCAAGCTTTGCTAGCCTTGATTTAAACTTTGCCTGAAGGCATGCCGCTAGAGCAGAAACGTCTTTGATCCCTAGTTGATATAATTATTACCCCCCCCCCCCCCGATGCTCCCTCAAGGAACTCCCAATTTTGGGCATGCCGTTCATGGTCCGTATTTTTAATAGCTGGGTGAAGTAAATGAGAGAATAAGAGTTCCAACCTGGCTATCCGTGGTACGAATGTATTCACTAACTGCTTCCTACCTACCTTACCTGAGAGATTGTCCCAACAGTGTCCCAATGTGCTCATGATACATGAACCCCGAAGGGGTGTAAACTATGTTAAGTGGTCAGGGAGCCTTGTCTACCTTGTCTACCGGAACCACCGGGTCCAGAGCCAAGGCATCATTAAGGCCCTTTTGATATATGGAAAACTACCTATGTTGGTGTGTCTTCTTAATCCCTGGATAGTTCAATGGATTTGCAGCTGGCTGAAGCATAGACACCAGAGGGTTGTTGTGAATGGCGAGTATTCTGAGCAGAGTCAGGTTACAAGCGGTGTGCCACAAGGGTCTGTTCTGGGTCCTATTCTTTTTAATATGTTTGTGAGTGACATAGGGGAAGGTCTGGTAGGGAAGGTTTGCCTATTTGCCGATGACTCTAAAGTGTGCAATAGGGTTGATATTCCTGGAGGCGTCGGCAATATGGTAAATGATTTAGCTTTACTAGATAAATGGTCAAAGCAATGGAAACTGCAGTTTAATGTTTCCAAATGTAAAATAATGCACTTGGGGAAAAGGAATCCTCAATCTGACTATTGTATTGGCAGTTCTGTGTTAGCAAATACTTCAAAAGAAAAGGATTTAGGCGTAGTGATTTCTGACAGTCTCAAAATGGGTGAACAGTGCAGTCAGGCAGTAGGGAAAACAAGTAGGATGCTTGGCTGCATAGCTAGAGGTATAACAAGCAGGAAGAGGGAGATTATGATCCCGCTATATAGAATGCTGGTGAGACCACATTTGGAATACTGTGTTCAGTTCTGGAGACCTCACCTACAAAAAGATATTGACAAAATTGAACGGGTCCAAAGACGGGCTACAAGAATGGTGGAAGGTCTTAAGTATAAAACGTATCAGGAAAGACTTAATGAACTCAATCTGTATAGTCTGGAGGACAGAAGGAAAAGGGGGGACATGATCGAAACATTTAAATATATTAAAGGGTTAAATAAGGTCCAGGAAGGAAGTGTTTTTAATAGGAAAGTGAACACAAGAACAAGGGGACACAATCTGAGGTTAGTTGGGGGAAAGATCAAAAGCAACATGAGAAAATATTATTTTACTGAAAGAGTAGTAGATCCTTGGAACAAACTTCCAGCAGACGTGGTAGATAAATCCACAGTAACTGAATTTAAACATGCCTGGGATAAACATATATCCATCCTAAGATAAAATACAGAAAATAGTATAAGGGCAGACTAGATGGACCATGGGGTCTTTTTCTGCCGTCAGACTTCTATGTTTCTATGTTTCTTCAGGTCACTTTCCACCGAAGGTGAAATTCGAAAAGCTGAATCACAGCCAGCGGCCCAATCAGCTCTCCTCAACAGGCCATACCCCTACCAGGATAAGGACCTGGATTCTGTCTGGTAAGGCAGAAATAATAACCTCTAGACCACAGGCTCTCTGATATCACACATGCTCAGAAAATCCTTCAGCAAAAAGTGCATAAATATATCACCTGCAAATGCAACATTAATAGGATGGTGTGTGGGTGCATACCTTACATTCACGGTCTTACCAACAAGACGAGAGGAACTGCAGAGACTCTGACTGTGATATTACTGCATCCAATTCCTAAACCATTATTAGGAATGGTCAAATCGGTGAAAGGGTGATGGGAAAGACCACCGAAGACTGCACAAAACATCTGTAAGAGCAATTATGATCAGTAACACAATACAATTGACATTTGGATTCTCACTGAACCACACCTTTATAATTGTGGATCCCGTCCAAAATGGGGCGCTAGAAGCACGTTGATCACTTTCTACAAATCAACCAATTGGGTACCATCCTAATGGCAAAATGGCCATCAAGAATATAATTTACATAGCCTCCCTTATATATATGCACTGTTAAGCACATATCATTATTATTCCGAATTGGTTTATTGTTCCTTTAAAGGTAGGGTCTATTTCAAGTTCTTTTGCTCTCTACAGCTAGCCATACCCTTATCAAGATCTGAACTTGTGGGGTCTGCCTTGCAAGGCAGCAGCTTTAACCTCAAGACCACAGGATCTCATCTTATGTTATTTATTCGTAACTACAAACAGGGGTTAATGGTCCAGGCCTGTGCAAAGACCTTGAAGCCCCATCCCATCATGTCCCAGATGTTCTGGGAGGGGGGGCAAACACCTGGGAGCACATGGCCAGAAACCACCCACCCCCCTATGTCCAAACCAGTATTTGTACATATGATGAAATAGGTAGGAGTATTAACAAATTAGTACATATAATCCTACCTTAGCAACCACATTTATTGCCAGCAACTAAGGCAGAACAGTCATTAAATAAAACCATGACTGAGCTAATTATCTTACTTCAGCTTTCCTTTGCTTCAAAGACAACTGGTAAATGTTGTAAATGCAAAGATTGGTTGTAAATTTACTGGTTTATTAATTTCATAACTACAATTGGTCACTAAATGAGGACCAAATGAGAATACCTGTACAATATGTGGAACATTCTATTGAATTACAAAGCATCTTAATGTGTACAAAAAAGTGCTAATTAAATCCAGTTCACAACATTGAGCATATTAATTCAATCAGGATTAAAATTAATTCAGGGAAACGCCTCTTAAAAACAATTTACTAATTCCCTGGAGGAAAAGTAGGAGAATCAAACCCCCTACACGTTCCAGGAATCTTTTTATTAGTTCGGCGATTAATGTTATTATTATTTATATATGATTATTTGCTAAAACAATAAGATGTAGGCCTCTACCCCTGAAGGAGAGAGGCCCAGTCAAATAAGCGGTGGCTGGGTGTGGACATAACCCATGCCCTCTACAGAGCAGCGAAAGGGGGAGGGGGATAAATTATTTATTTATTGTTAGAGTTGAAAGGGACCATGACGGCCATCGAGTTCAACTCCCCGCCCAAGCAGGAACCCTATAGTACACCAGTCAAGTGGCAGTTCAATCTTCTCTTAAAAATGTCCAGAGTGTTGGAGTTCACAACGTCCGCTGGTAGGTTGTTCCATTGGTTGATCGCTTTGACCGTCAGGAAGCTCCTCCTTATCTCCATGTTGAATCTCTCCTTGGTCAGCTTCCAGCCGTTGTTCCTCGACCGGCCCTCTGGTGCCCTGAAGAATAAAGTGATCCCCTCCTCTCTGTGACATCCCCTCGTATACTTGAAGACTGCTATCATGTCCGCTCTAGCCCTCCTTTTCTCTAGGCTATCCATGCCCAGTTCCCTCAGTCTCTCTTTGTAAGTCTTGTTTCCAATCCCTTAATCATCTTGGTTACTCTGTTTTGCACCTTCTCCAGAGTTTCAATGTCTCTTTTGAAGTGTGGTGACCAGAACTGAATACAGTACTCCAAGTGTGGTCGGACCAGGGCGTAGTAAAGTGGTATTAAGACTTCCCTGGTCTTGGAGTGTATTCAGCTGTTGATGCAGTTTAGGATTGTGTTGGCTTTTTTAGCTGCTGCTGCACATTGTTGGCTCATGTTTAGTTGATTGTCCACCAAGACTCTGAGGTCTCTTTTGCAGTCACTAGTGCTAAGAGGGGTTTCTCCCAGGTTGTAAGTGTGTCCAGGGGTTTTTCTGCCTAGGTGAAGGACTTTGCTCTTGTTAATGTTAAACATCATTTTGTTGGTGTGGGCCCATAGTGTTAGTCTGTCTAGGTCTTTCTGTAATTTGAGCCTGTCTTCTAGGGTATTGGCTACCCCCGCCAGCTTGGTGTCATCTGCAAATTTCATCAGTTGCCCTTCTTTTCCCTCGTCCAAGTCGTTGATGAAAATGTTGAAGAGCACAGGGCCCAGGACTGAACCCTGTGGTACCCCACTGCCTACGTTCTTCCATGTGGATTTGGAACCTCTGAGGACAATTTGTTGGGTGCGGTTGGTCAGCCAGCTATTGATCCATCTGCATGTGTTGTAGTCTACTCCGCTTTTTTCTAATTTGTTGATTAGGAGATAGTGGTCGACTTTGTCGAAAGCTTTGCTGAAGTCTAAGTATATGAGGTCCACCGTGTTGCGCTGGTCTACTGATTTGGTTATGGTGTTGAAAAAGGATATGAGATTGGTTTGACATGATTTGTTTCTGACAAACCCGTGTTGGCTGTTGGATATTATCTTGTTTGTTTCCAGGTAGTGGCAAAGCTGGTTTTTTTTAATTATTTTCTCCAGTATTTTTCCAGGTATTGAAGTCAGGCTAATAGGTCTGTAGTTGATTGGATCTGTCTTTTCCCCTTTTTTGTGGATGGGAACTACGTCCGCTCATTTCCAGTCTTCTGGTAGGTCTCCAGTGGCCAAGATTTTTGGTAGATGAGGTGAAGAGGTTCCGCTATGGTGTCTGCCAGTTCTTTTAGGACTCTAGGGTGGAGTCCGTCAGGTCACGGTGATTTGTACTCTTTAAGCTCCCTCAAGTAGTCCCTAATGGTAGCTTTGTCTGTGTTGAGTTCGGTTTTGGGGCTGTTATTTGCAGTTAGGTTGTAGGTTGGTTGGTTGGTGGTTCCTTTATGTGTGAAGACTGATGTAAAGTAGGTATAGTGGTACCTCAAGATACGAACCCCTCGTCTTACGAACAATTCGTGATACGAACCCGGGGTTCAGAAAAAATTTGCCTCTTCTTACGAACTTTTTTCAAGTTACGAACGCCAAACCCGAACTTCCGGGTTCGGCATTGGGAGGCTCCTGGGAAGCCCCCGGGCTGTTTTAAAAGGTGACCGCCGGGCTGGGGGGCTTCCCAGCAACCTCCCGAATCCCGAACTTTTGCCGAACTTCCAGGTTCGGGGTTCGGGGGGGTGCTGGGAAGCCCCCCAGCCCGGCGGTCACCTTTTAAAACAGCCGGGCGGCTTCTCAGGAGCCTCCCAACGCCGAACGCGGAAGTTCGGGTTTGGCGTTTGGCTTCCGGAGGCTCCTGGGAAGCCCCCCGGCTGTTTTAAAAGGTCACAGCCAGGCTGGGGCGCTTGCCAGCAGCCCCGACTCCCTGCCGCTCGCCCATGGCCGGCAGAAGATCGCTCTTGCCCGGCTTCCGCGCGAGGCATCAGGTCAGCATTCTGTGGGGCGGGCGGCGGGGAAGCCGGCGGCTGTGGCAGCTGCTGCAGGAGGCTTTCCCCCTCCTCGTCCGCCGCCCGCCCGCCCAGAATGCTGACCTGATGCCTCGCGGGGAAGCCGGGCAAGAGCGATCTTCTGCCGGCCATGGGCGAGCTACAATAAGCTTCCACGCCCTCGCCCGTGCCTGGCGGGAGGTGAAGAGTGCTTTGCCCAGTGCAAAGTTGACAGCAAGCAGCTCCGCAGTCCCCAAAGGAGGCTTAACCCCGCCCCTCTGTCCCACCCCTCGCCCGTATCCGGCATAACTTCCTCCTGCCTATCCCCGCTCTTCTGCCGGCCACGGGCGAGGGGTGGGACAGAGGGGTGGGGTTAAGCCTCCTTTCGGGACTGCGGAGCTGCTTGTTGTCAACTTTGCACTGGGCAAAGCACTCTTCAGCTCCCGCCAGGCACGGGCGAGGGCGTGGAAGCTTATTGTAGCTCGCCCATGGCCGGCAGAAGATCGCTCTTGCCCGGCTTCCGCGCGAGGCATCAGGTCAGCATTCTGTGGGGCGGGCGGCGGGGAAGCCGGCGGCTGTGGCAGCTGCTGCAGGAGGCTTTCCCCCTCCTCGTCCGCCGCCCGCCCGCCCAGAATGCTGACCTGATGCCTCGCGGGGAAGCCGGGCAAGAGCGATCTTCTGCCGGCCATGGGCGAGCTACAATAAGCTTCCACGCCCTCGCCCGTGCCTGGCGGGAGGTGAAGAGTGCTTTGCCCAGTGCAAAGTTGACAGCAAGCAGCTCCGCAGTCCCCAAAGGAGGCTTAACCCCGCCCCTCTGTCCCACCCCTCGCCCGTATCCGGCATAACTTCCTCCTGCCTATCCCCGCTCTTCTGCCGGCCACGGGCGAGGGGTGGGACAGAGGGGTGGGGTTAAGCCTCCTTTCGGGACTGCGGAGCTGCTTGCTGTCAACTTTGCACTGGGCAAAGCACTCTTCAGCTCCCGCCAGGCACGGGCGAAAGGCGAGGAAGCCTATTGTAGCAGCTGCCACAGCGGAGACATTTGGGGTTTTGGCTGGGGGGAGGGAGGGGAAGGCAGGAGGTCCGGCCCTTCATTTGCCCTCCCAGCAAAAGACAAAGCCGCACAGCTCCGCATCGCCGAAGGAGGCTTAACCCCACCCCTCTGTCCCACCCCTCGGCCGTGGCCGGCAGAAGAGCGGGGATAGGCAGGAGGAAGTTATGCCGGATACGGCCGAGGGGTGGGACAGAGTGGTGGGGTTAAGCCTCCTTCGGCGATGCGGAGCTGCGCGGCTTTGCCTTTTGCTGGGAGGGCAAATGAAGGGCCGGACCTCCTGCCTTCCCCTCCCTCCCCAGCCAAAACCCCAAATGTCTCCGCTGTGGCAGCTGCTACAATAGGCTTCCTCGCCTTTCGCCTGTTTCAGCTTTCCATCCATCCACGTCACTTCGCCGCTAAATCGTATGGCAGCAAACAATCTTTGGGGTTTTCGCTGGGGGGAGAAGTAGGACCTTCCTAACTTCCTCCCCCCCCCCCCCAGCGAAAACCCCAAAGATTGTTTGCTGCCACACGATTTAGCGGCGAAGTGACGTGAAGGGATGGAAAGCTGAAACCGGGCTGTTTCAGCTTTCCATCCATCCACGTCACTTTGCTGCTAAATCGTATGGCAGCAAACAATCTTTGGGGTTTTCGCTGGGGGGAGAAGTAGGACCTTCCTAACTTCCTCCCCCCCCCCCAGCGAAAACCCCAAAGATTGTTTGCTGCCACACGATTTAGCGGCGAAGTGACGTGAAGGGATGGAAAGCTGAAACCGGGTTGTTTCAGCTTTCCATCCATCCACGTCACTTTGCTGCTAAATCGTATGGCAGCAAACAATCTTTGGGGTTTTCGCTGGGGGGAGAAGTAGGACCTTCCTAACTTCCTCCCCCCCCCCAGCGAAAACCCCAAAGATTGTTTGCTGCCACACGATTTAGCGGCGAAGTGACGTGAAGGGATGGAAAGCTGAAACCGGGCTGTTTCAGCTTTCCATCCATCCACGTCACTTTGCTGCTAAATCGTATGGCAGCAAACAATCTTTGGGGTTTTCGCTGGGGGGAGAAGTAGGACCTTCCTAACTTCCTCCCCCCCCCAGCGAAAACCCCAAAGATTGTTTGCTGCCACACGATTTAGCGGCGAAGTGACGTGAAGGGATGGAAAGCTGAAACCGGGCTGTTTCAGCTTTCCATCCATCCACGTCACTTTGCTGCTAAATCGTATGGCAGCAAACAATCTTTGGGGTTTTCGCTGGGGGGAGAAGTAGGACCTTCCTAACTTCCTCCCCCCCCCCAGCGAAAACCCCAAAGATTGTTTGCTGCCACACGATTTAGCGGCGAAGTGACGTGAAGGGATGGAAAGCTGAAACCGGGCTGTTTCAGCTTTCCATCCATCCACGTCACTTTGCTGCTAAATCGTATGGCAGCAAACAATCTTTGGGGTTTTCGCTGGGGGGAGAAGTAGGACCTTCCTAACTTCCTCCCCCCCCCAGCGAAAACCCCAAAGATTGTTTGCTGCCACACGATTTAGCGGCGAAGTGACGTGAAGGGATGGAAAGCTGAAACCGGGCTGTTTCAGCTTTCCATCCATCCACGTCACTTTGCTGCTAAATCGTATGGCAGCAAACAATCTTTGGGGTTTTCGCTGGGGGGAGAAGTAGGACCTTCCTAACTTCCTCCCCCCCCCAGCGAAAACCCCAAAGATTGTTTGCTGCCACACGATTTAGCGGCGAAGTGACGTGAAGGGATGGAAAGCTGAAACCGGGCTGTTTCAGCTTTCCATCCATCCACGTCACTTTGCTGCTAAATCGTATGGCAGCAAACAATCTTTGGGGTTTTCGCTGGGGGGAGAAGTAGGACCTTCCTAACTTCCTCCCCCCCCAGCGAAAACCCCAAAGATTGTGCCTTTCTTTGTTGCGCTTCCACCAGCATGGCCTGGCTGGCAGCGGAAGATGTAACCGAGCTCACGGGGCTGGGCTCGGCTCCCCCTCTTACCAGCCCAGCAGGCAGCCGCCATGGAAGGCTCCGTTCCCTGTCGGCCACGGAGACCGGCCCCGTGGGCTCGTTTACATCTTCCGCTGCCAGCCAGGCAGCGCAACGAAGAGAGGCATTCGCTTTCCTCCCGCCGGCCCCTCAATCGGGCCGGTAGGGAACAGAATGGAACCAGCCCAGAAGCAATAGACGCAGGATCGGGCCGGCAGCAGGCGCAGGGCGAGGCAGCAGGTCTGCATCCTGGGCAGGCGGGCGGGCGGCGGGCGAGGAGGCGCGGCCGAGCGGCGACAGCGGCGGTTCTCCTCACTTCGGAGAGCTTCCTGGGCATGAAAACGCGCGAATCCAACAAGAACGAAAGCCAGGAAGCTCTCCCTGGCGGAGACCGCCGGCCCCTCAATCGGGCCGCCGTGACGGGGACCACTGGCCTGCCTAGCGGGCTGGGAGGGAGGTGGAATACGGGAGGAGGAGGAAGAGGAGGAGGAGGGAGGAAGGAGAGAGAGAGAGAGGGAAGCCGCCGGGCTGTTTTTAAAGGTGACAGCCGGGCGGCAGCGTTTTTTTGCGGTTGTTTTTTTTTTGTTGCACGGATTAATTGACTTTACATTGTTTCCTATGGGAAACAATGTTTCGTCTTACGAACCTTTCGTGTTACGAACCTTTCCCTGGAACCAATTAAGTTCGTATCTTGAGGTTCCACTGTATTGAGCAGCTGTGCTTTGTCTCTGTTGTCGGTGATTTCGTTACCATCTTTGTTTTTCAGTATGGTGACTGTTTCCTTGATTTTTTTCTTGTTTATGTGGTGGAAGAAGCTTTTTTTGTTGTCGTTAATTTTCCGGTTTTTGGCGTCAAGCTGTCACCAGGCAGCCTTCCGTTTCTCCGGGGGTTGTCCGGGCCTTTAGTGTGTTTTTTGGTGCTTAATGGCGATCACCGACCTGGAGAGATGGTGATTTAATAGAGGAACTCCTTGTGTACCTGAGGGAGGTCGGCGGACCCACCGGGAAGCAGGGAAACCCTTTTTGCCAGCACACGAAGAACCGATCTGCAGATCGGCCTGAAACTGTGACGCTCCGACTCCATTAAGGAAGCTGTGAGAGGACGGCGGTGAAAGCTTTTGGAGTGAAATAAGTGAAGAGATTCCATTTGATTGATCGTTGTTTGTGGATAATAACAGATGAAAGATCCCCTGTTGTGTTCTTTGTATTGTTAAGGAAGAGTGCCAAAACCCTTGAGAAAAGCAGCAACTGCGATCCTGTTTAATTGACTGATGGCGGCAGAGAACAAATAAGACTAGGCAGATCGAGCAGATGTGAGTGAAAACCATATACCAACTGAACCTTTCTGCTGGATTCTGTTTGTGATTTTGCAGTGATAGATTGGAAACAATGTGTGATACACAACACTTGGGGGACAGAAAGTTTTTGGATGTCTTGATGGTAAGAGGAAGTTTTGGACAGATTTAAGTGGATTAGAATGAACTGAGTCGGTGACAAGCTACAAAAATCGGAGGTTTTTATATACTTAATCTTTTTTCTTTTTTTTACCCTCCCTTTCATCTCCTCCCCTTTGTCTAATCCCATTATTCCACTTCACTTTTGATTGAGTATTGACTTTGCATTGTTGTTCCAGTTGTTAGAAAACAAACAAAAAAACTACAAACTTTGAACTTTGATTTCCTATTAAACCTACAACGCTGTTCCCTTATTGACAGAGATTGTCAGAGATTTCCTTAATCATAGAGATTGCCAGAGACTGAACTGTGAACTGTGACTCAGCACTATTGCATCAGCCCAAGAAGAGAGAAAAAGAAAAGGGAAGAAAACGTCCCTCGATATTATCTGCTCATTATTGTTTTCCTTCCCACTCCTGAATATTCCTATCTCCTGTTACTCTCCCTTTTCCAATTTCAATTATCTTTCTTTTTTGAATACTTTATATGTGATTTGTTGCAATGTTGAGAATAACCCTTTGATTGATTGATTTTTGATAATATTCTATACTGATATATTGCCATTACATTGTTATAATGCCATTGATAATACTTTATACTGTTATATTGTCATCACTATTAGAGACCTATTGAACCTATGAATTAATTGAATTACTGAGCCAGATTTACTTATTGATTTATATCTAAACTAATAATTTACTTATTGATCTATATACATATATGCTGATGTGTTAATTTATCTATCTATTATTTATCTATTTACCTATCCATTAATACAAATACCATAACTTGCTAAACAACTGTATTTAACTGTTATAACTATTAACTATTATATATTAATTGAAAGTTATTTTCCATTACTTATTACTTACTCAATTATTCTAACTTATTCTAACTCACTTGAATACCCATATCTAGAACATTAAGAATACTTATGAGATATTGATATAGAACTGTATATTGACATTTTTGAATCTTAAGAATTGGATTATAGAGCCTATTATACGTTTATTATAAATTATCTTACTATAAGTTTATTATAAGTTATTTTACTAAGATTAATATAAATTAACAATATCGAACACTTTGAGTACAAGCTAAAACTAATATTTCTGTAACCTTTATTATACTCTATCTGACTTTCCCATAAAATATTCAAAATGTCATCTACTAACACAAACACAATTACTAAAGCTTGGAAGAAGGCAACACCTCAATCCTCAACCCCGACCAACCAGCGTAACTTAGAAAACCCATCTACTGACAAAACATCAGCTGTACAATCAGACCAAGCTGCACCCATCACCTTAGCCTCCCTACAAGAGATCATGATTAATATGCAGAAATCAATGGATCGGAATTATGAATTAATAATGGGAAATATGGGTGCAATGAAGGAAGATATCAAGGAAGATATTAAGAAAATTGACGATCGTGTTGGACAGCATGATGAGAAGATAGCGATGATGCATAGAACCCTCACACAGAATGATGAAAAAATTAAAAAAATTGAGGAACTAAATGATAGAATGGAAACCAGGCTACAATAAGCAGAGAGTAGAACAGAATATATTAATAAAAATCTGGAAGAGGCCATTTTAAATCTTGAACTTGAAAAATCAGCATTCTTCTTGAGGTTCCAGAATATTAGCGAATCAAGTGAAGAGAACCTGCCTCAGATCATGTCAGAAATTCTTGCATCCATCACAAACAAAACCCCACAGGAAATGTATCAACAAATGGATGAAATTTACAGATTATCCACAAGCTATGCAAAAAGAAATCGCCTACCCAGGGAAGTACATATTAGATTCACCAAGCGTACTACAAGAGATGAAATCTACAATATGTCAAAGGAAAATCCTCCATCTTATAAAGGAAAAGAGATCATAGTTCTTCGTCAAGTTCCCAGACGAGTGTGTGAAAAGCGGAAACCCTATCAAACACTAGCTAATAAACTTAACAGAAACAAGATACCGTTTAGATGGCTGACACCTGAGGGCATGCTTATCTCCTTAATTGATAAAAAATACAAAATAACTTTGATAGAAGATGCAAGGGACTTTTATGATCAAGTTATCAAAAAGGTGGATGAGGAATGTATTAGGGAACATGAATCAAAAGATAAACCTAGCCTGCATGAAATTAGCTCTGAAGACATTCTCGCAGATAAGGAAACTGGACTTAAATTAACGGAAGAATATGGTAGAGACGGCCCAACAACAAGATCTCAAGCGGAGGCGAGAAAGGAGAAAAAAAGAGAACCAGCAAACTAACCTACATCTCAAAAAAACTTTACCGAACAATGGAATAAGACTTTTCTCTATTAATATCAATGGCCTCAACTCTCCTAGTAAAAGGAAAAAAACATTCCACAAAATTGAACAACAAAAAGCAGATATAATCTGTCTCCAGGAAACGCATGTAAGAAAACAAGACCAATTAATCTTAAACCACCCCAAGCTTGGAGAAATCTTCTCATCCCTTGCCCAAGTCAAGAAAAGAGGAGTAGTACTATACATTAAACCTAAATTCAACCCCCAATTAATTTACACAGATGACAATGGACAGATATTAATAGTACAAATTACATCAGGAACAAAGAAAATACATATAACTGCAATCTATGCTCCCACAATAAATCAATCTATTTTTTATGCAAAACTACATCAAAAAATCATGGAATTAAACTTGACAAATATAATAATAGTAGGCGACTTCAATGCAATATTATTTAGGAAAAAGGACCATAAAAGCACTAAACAAATGAAAAAGAGAAAACAACTACCGATAACTTTTGAACAACTTACAACTGAATTAGCTCTAAAAGACATATGGCGTCACTTTAATCCAAATAATAGACAATATACTTTTTTCTCTTTTCCTCACAAGTCATGGTCCCGCATTGATATGGCCTGGGCGGCTTTAGAATTTATTAATGAAGTAACAGACATACAAATACTTCCAAACTCCTGGGCAGATCATAACCCCATATTGTTGAAATGGAGAGATTCAACTAATAACTATTCAAGACGATGGATTACGAACCAAACAATATTTAAATAAGAAAACTTTCAAAAAATGTTAAAACAAGAATTAGGTGAGTTTCTCCAAATTAACAATGATGGTAACACTTCCACACAAAACCTATGGGACACAATGAAAGCCTATGTGCGAGGAATCTATACTGCATACCAAAGTAAAAAGAAAAAACAGAAACAAAACAGCCTATCTAAAATAAAAATAAAACTTCAGAACCTTGAAAAAACTCTACAAACGAAACCAGACAACACCGAAACTTTAGGAGAACTGAATATTACAAAACACTACATAAACCTACAAACTCAAGAAGAACTCTCACATAAATTAAGGATTGCCAAACAAAAGCACTTTGAATTTGCAAACAAACCCGGGCGATGGTTAGTCTCAAAACTCGCTCACCAAAAAGCAGATAAAATTATAGAGACATTATATGATCATAAAGGTGTTTTAAAAACAACACTTACCGATAAAAAACAAATAATTAAATCCTTCTTTGAGGAACTGTATAAAAAAGATGACGTAAATGAACAACTAATAAATAAACTATTCGAGAGCTTAGAAAACACAGAAAAAATAAATAAGGAAGATCAGAATATGCTAAATGACAAAATAACATCAATAGAACTAATCAATGCAATTATGAAACAAAAAAATAATAAAACCCCGGGCACAGACGGTATACCTGCCGAATTCTACAAACAATTTCAAGAAATCCTGGAGCCTATAATGTTACCTCTTTTTAATGAAATCCTCAAAGGTTCAAAACTTCCTTCTTCTTGGAATGAGGCTTATATAACTTTAATACCTAAAGATACACAAAATAGAGCTTACATTCAAAATTATCGCCCAATATCCCTGCTTAATTCAGACTATAAAATCTTTGCATCCATCATAGCTGAACGATTTAAATGAATACTAACTGTTAGAATACATACAGACCAAAATGGCTTCCTTCCGGCAAGAAATATAGCAACAAACACAAGGATTATTTTGGACTCTTTAGAATATTACGATAAAAACATAGATAAACCAGTAGCATTCCTATTCGTAGATTTACAGAAAGCCTTTGATAGTTTATACTGGCAATACTTCACAACACAAATAGCGTCAATGCAACTCGGTAATAAATTTACAGAACTCATTAAAACTATATACTCAATACAAAAAGCCAAAATACTGATAAACAATGATATGACAGAAACAATAAACATAAAAAAAGGAGTGAGGCAGGGCTGTCCCTTAGCCCCCCTGATCTTTATCTTCGCACTAGAAGTTCTACTAAATAAAATAAGACACAACAAGGAAATCCAAGGACTAAAAATTAAAAGTGAACACTATAAACTTCAAGCATTTGCTGATGACATGGAACTGCAAAACAAGGATGAGACAGATTTCTACAAAGCATGGGACAAATGGTACCTCTAGTTAAAAAAAAGGGATTACTTAAAAATTATTCATCAAGAAAAATATCCAACAAAAACAACTTGAAAAACTAGCAACCTACATCACAAATCATAACAACAAATTGAAACGACAAACTGTAAACATCGATTGACACGAACTTTAAATTACAAAGAAAACAAATCCTTAAACCACTGATACGTATTGGCACTAATAATTACATCAAAAACATATGGACAAAACTTTAGGGAAATTTACACCACCTATGTGCTCAAACCACAGGCCGCAAAGCATGAAAGCCCCAGCTCTAACGCTGGCCTTCTCTTCTTACCACTCCCCTTTTGCTCTAATTTCCCATCCCCCTTCCCTTATATCTCTTTCCTTCTTCCCCTTTTCTTCTTTTCTCCCTCCCCACCTACGTGTACTATATAAGTAAATTATAAATGTTAGAATGTATATTATACCGTATTTTTCGCTCCATAAGACGCAGTTTTTTTTCCTCCCAAAGTAGGATGAAAAATCAGCCTCGTCTTATGGAGCGAAGATGCAGGCAGGGAGGGGGGGGGAGGCTGCGAATTCGGAAGCGCCATCCCGCCGGCTGGCTGGCTAGCTGCTGCCTGGCCCACCGTTCCCCGTAAGCTACGCCCGTGAGCAGGCGTGCACCCCAAATACACCCGAGCGCCCTTTTCCACGGGCGCGTGCTCCCCATCCCCCTGCCAGCCCGCGGGGAGGTGGGCGGGGGCGGGGAGGTGTGGCAATAGGAGTAAAGGGAGCCGCGGCCGCCCCTGCCTCCCCACGGTGCCTCCGGCCAAATGCGCCCCTGGCTTCTCCACGCTGCCCTATTGCCCGCCCGATCCGCCTCCTCTGCCACCTCCTGCGTTGGGGCGCGATCTGCCTCCTCTCCTCCGCTGCCTCCTCCTGCCTTGGGGCGCAATCTGCCCCCTCTCCAACGTCGCTGCCTTCTGCCTTGGGGCGCGATTCGCCCCCTCTCCTCCTCCTCCGCCGCCCTTCTGCCTTGGGGCGCGATTCGCCCCCTCTCCTCCTCCGCCGCCCCCTGCCTTGGGTGAGCAATCTGGGAGTCTGGGACAGGGTGGCTTTACGCCATGAAGAGAAAACGGCCGACTTTTCCCTGCTGCCGGAGCGTTTCCTCTTCATGGCGCAAAGCCACACAGTCCCGGACTCCGGGATTGCTCGCCCAAGGCAGGAAGCGGCGGAGGAGGAGAGGGGGCGGATCGCGCCCCAAGGCAGAAGGCGGCGGCGGCGGAGGAGAGGGGGCGAATCGCGCCCCAAGGCAGAAGGCAGCCATCTGCCCAGACAGAAAGGAAACAAGAGAGAGAAAGTGAGAAGAAGAGAGAGAAAGAGGGGGAGAGAGAGAGAAAGAGAGAGGGGGAGAGAAAGAGAGGGAGAGGGAGAAAGAGAGTGGGAGAGGGGGGAGAAGAGGGGAGAGGGGGGAGAGATAGCAAGGAGAGAGAGAAAGAGAGAGGGAAAGGGGGAGAGAGGGGGAGAGAAAGAGAGAGGGAGAGAGAGGAGATAAAGAAAGAGGAGAGAGAGAAGGAAGAGAAAGAAAGAAAGAGGGATAGAAAGAGAGAGAGAGTGAGAGATGCTCAGTGAGCCTTTCTTTGAAGTTGCCTTTCTTTCTTTCCTTCTTTCTTTTTCTCTCTTGCCTCTCTTGCTCTTTCATTCTTTTTCTTTCTCTTGCTTTCTTTCTCTCCTTCCTTCCCTCATTCCATTTCTTTCATTCCCCCTCTCTATTTTTATTTCTCTTTCATTTTCTTTCTTTCTCTCTTTCTTGCTTTCTTTCTTGCTCTTTTTCTTTCTCTCTTTCACCTTCCCTTCCTCTATTTCTTCTTTTCTTTCTCCTTCCTACCTTCTTCCCTCCCTCCCTTCAGTCCTTCCTCTCTTACTCTCCCCTTTCATAAGTTTCCTTGCTTCCCTTCCTCTGTTCCTGTCCCTTCCCCCTTTCTTTCTTTCTTTCCTTCCTTCCTTCCTTTCCTCCCTCCATTTCTTGCTTTCCTTTTCCTTCCTCCCTTCTTCCCTCCCTCACTCCCTTCTTTCATTCTTCCTCTCTTCCTCTCCCCTTTTTGGCTCAAAATATTTTTTTTCTATTTTCCTCCTCTAAAATCTAGGTGCGTCTTATCAGCAGGTGCGTCTTATAGAGCGAAAAATTACAGGTTATATATCCCTTTTGCTTTTCTGTACCCTGTTTTTAATGTATATATTCAATAAATTTATTTTTTTAAAAAAATAATAATAATAATTTTTGTTGCAAGATGTTGAGCTTTTGCTGTTTCTTATGTTTTGCTTGCAGGTTCTGGCTGTTTGCTGATATTCCATCTTGGTTATGAGTCCTTCTTTCAATTTGTTGTATTTGGCTTTCTTTTCTTTTATGTTGTCTGCGAGGTCCCTTGTTTAGCCAGGCTGGTTTCATTTTAGTTTTTCTGCTTTCTTTTTCATGGGGATTGAATTGTTTTGGGCCTCAATGATAGTATTTTTTTAGGGCTTCCCAGGAATCCTGTGTGGATTTACTCTTTAGAAGTTCCTTCCAGGGTTTATTCTTCAGGTTCGCTCTTAGCTTGTTAAAGTCCGCTTTTCTGAAGTCTGGGAGTGTAGTTGAGTTGGGTGTTGTAGTTAGTGATTGCGCAATGTTGAATTTTAGGATGGTATGGTCACTCTCACCTAGTGTCCCTTCTCCTTCTATTCCCTCAATCATTTCTTCCCTGTTTGTTAAAATTAGGTCTAGTATTGCAGTCCATCTGGTTGCTGTTTCCACTTTTTGAGTTAGAAAGTTATCAGCAAGGCTGGTGAGAAATCTGTCAGACTTTCCACTTGGTGCTGAGTTTGTTTTCCAGTTAATGACTATATTGCCCAAGTGGTCGTAGTCTTTCGTGATTTGGTTCATGTCTTTCCTTGTGTCATTTGTTCCTGCATGGATCACTAGTAGGGGGTAGTAGTCAGTGGGTTTTAGGATTTTAGTGAGGTTTAGCACTATGTCCGAGATTCTGGCTCCAGGGAGGCAGCTCACCTCTCTGGATTGATTGTCCGGTCTGCAGATGGCAGGTTCAGTTCCCCTGAGAATTGAGTCACCAATTACCACCACTCTCCTTTTCTTTTTGGTTGGGTTGGGGAGAGGGGGGCTAGCCTTCGTGATGACTGTGTTTGATGGTGTTGTATTGTTGTGCTTGGTTCTTGGTGGCTCCTTGTCAGGTGTTTGTTGATCTTCTTGTGCCAGGAGTACTGAATATTTGTTACTTGTAGGCACTGGGGTTGGAGGGAGGTGGGTTGGAGTTGGTGGGAGTTTGGGGATGGTTTGTTTTTTTCTTCTTTGGGTGATGTGTGTCCAGTCATTTTCAACCTCGGGGGAGGGGGGGGGTTGGTTCTGATGTGCTCTTCTGTGGTGTTGGATGTGTTGGGAGTATATAGGTCTTTCTTGTTTTGATGTTGGTGCTGCAGGGTTTTGAGGTTTCTCTCTAGGTTTTCTATTTTTTCCTCAAGTAATTGGATTACTTTACATTTATTGCAAGTGAAGTTTTGGAAGTTTGAGGGTAGGAGTGTATACATGGAGCACAATGTACAACTTACTAGGAAGTCAGCTCTTTCATCTTCTTTGTGTGTGGACAATTATAATTGAGTAATCATAATAAATTAACAAAAACGCCATGAGAAATTCTACCAAAACAATTATAGGAGTGTCACACCAAATGTAAATCAGTTCCCCCAGCCACCTGGTGAATCATAAGGTGCTTAGACAGACAGTGAACTCGGGTGGCTGTAAGCCTCTAAGGGGAAGGCATTTATTCCTGATTTTGCCAGGGACCCTTGTGGGAAAGGGGCAAATACATCCCATGGCGAATTAAGGGGAGCTTCAAGGTGCCACCCATCCTACCACAGGACACCTTGCCCAGGAACACCCATGTGGTGAAACCATTATGTATATTTGCTCTAAGGGCTTGCAGCAACCACAGGTCAGGGGGAGTTGCTCTAAGGGCCCCCGGCCTCTCAATCTCCCCCTTGGCAGCTCAAAACCAAGCGTGGCCTGAACTGGAGCCCACACCACAAAGGCGCCCTTGCTGGTAAACAAAGGGGGTTGTGTGTATGTGTGCAGATTGTCAGCATTTTGCCAGGCACTTAACCTAAAAGGGGGGGGGGATCGCCAGCATGCTCAAGTCAGCCATCCACCCTCCCCTCTGCCTATGCAAGTAAACCCAGTGCTGGGAACAGAGAGTGAGTGGGTGGATCGCACACAGCTACCCCAGCCACCCGCCTTGCGCGTGGCCCATCTTAGGCCTCTGGATCCCTCCTAAAGTGACATCGAGCACTTCTGGAGCCGGACGCAAGAGGAAAATACGCCAGAGGCATAGCCCTAGTGCTGCACGCAGAAATGCAAAGCCTTACAGCGCGACTTGTGATACTGCGAGCCCTCTAATGCCACCTATGGCAATGGTGAACGTGTTCTTCTGGGTCCCGTGCGGAATTTTCGGCCAGCAGTTAAATCAGCCGACCGTGCATTTCTGTCTTCCCTGCTTGGTTTTAAACTTTGAACACGCAAGAAAACAAAATGCTCCAAAGAAATTTCATGGTCATATAAAATAGAAAAATGCCTTATTACTGAATGGTATTCAAAGAAAGAAAAAAATAATTTAAAACTTTATTTTAAACAGTTTATATCTTCAATATATTGCTTATGGATTTCTTCTTAATCCTCACCAAACCTTCACAACTTATAATTTATAAAGACATTTCTATATACAGTACAGTATGTATAAAATTTATTTAAAGGAAAATGTGCTCTGAAAGAAAGCAACTTTAAGCTTTCAAGCATTCAGTAGCAGATAATAAAAACTTTATTTTTATATCCAAGAGGAAAAAAGGGCAAGAAAAAAATATTGACTGGATTCATGTATCATGCAAAAATCACAATTTGTTAAATCTGTTTGTTTGTTACTAAGTCATAATTGGATCGGTTCACATGCACTGCTAAGTCATACAGGCTAGATTTACCAACCAGAAGATTAGATTAATACATCATTTTCTTGGGAACAAAGAATATAATATTCTGCCTCAGATACATGTTAAATTCAGAGAAAATCAGAAGATTCAGACAGTTCAAATGAATACAAAAATTTATTGCAAGCTCTACCAGAATCTGAACTAGTAGTGGTCAAGGGAAATTAGTGAGAATTAAGTAAGGGAATTCAAGGTGGGCTGGACTTTGATTTCTTGTGGGTGTGCAGGATCTCATGATTGATGACATTCTTGATCCCTGTCTCAGGCTCAGTTTGGTCATATCAAACATATCAATTGTAACTAGTTTTTTTATTGGAAGTACTGTATACACAATTGCCCAGAAATAGAGAAAGGAAACTGAAGTGGCAAAGAATAAGTGAATAAGTTTTTGAATAGAATAGAATAGAATTTTTATTGGCCAAGGTGTGATTGGACACACAAGGAATTTGTCTTGGTGCATATGCTCTCAGCGTACATAAAATAAAATATACATTTGTCAAGAATCATGCGGTACAACACTTAATGATTGTCATAGGGGTCAAATAAGCAATGAAGAAGCAATATTAATAAAAATCTTAGGATATAAGCAACAAGTTACAGTCATACATGGTGGAAATGGGTGAAAGGAATGATGAGAAAAACTAGTAGAATAGAAGTGCAGATTTAGTAGAAAGTCTGACAGTGTTGAGGGAATTATTTGTTTAGTAGAGTGATGGCGTTTGGAAAAAAACTGTTCTTGTGTCTAGTTGTCTTGGTGTGCAGTGCTTTGTAGCGACGTTTTGAGGGTAGGAGTTGAAACAATAACAAACAAAAACAATTCATATGTAGTCTTGACATTAATCTACAGTATCTTCTTTAATGGCTAAGTGCGGACTTGATTTCAAGTCTGATGGCATAAGGTATTCTGTTGAGAACAGTGGAGTACAGAGGTGCGTTGTGGATCATTTTGCTGCTGATTTACTCAGGGTCATGCTGGGTGTGTGCATGCATGCATGCAAAGTACGCCACGTGCGCCCCCGCAGCAATTAAAAAATAGCTTCTGCAGATGTGCAGAAGCAAAATCCAAGATGTCAGTACTCGTGGACTGGCACCGACAGAACCTGCTCTGTGATGTCATCACCGATTTACTAACGGCTCTAAAGAACCAGTTAGAACTGGCAGGAACTCAACTCTAATGCAGTATTCTTCTTGTGAAATATCTCTGCACATTCTCAATTGTATTAATGTCCAATTGATGAGCTGTATTTGAGAATTGGTCAAGCAAATGTTTTATGTGCTCTGGTTAAAAGTACAATAATACCAGAGAAAAAAACTATGCAAGATTAGGTTAACCACTCTTAATGCTTTTTGGCAAAGCTGTTTTAGTGGGCTCTGACATTAAGATCATTAGAGAAGAGTATCACAATGTCCTTAAGGATCATCAACAAAGTCATGATCATCTACAGTGGTACCTCATCTTACGAACGCCTTGTCTAACGAACTTTTCAAGATACGAACCCGGTGTTTAAGATTTTTTTTGCCTCTTCTTCCGAACTATTTTCACCTTACGAACCCAAGCAGCTGCTGCTGGGATGAAGGGATTTCTTTTTTTCCCCCCTTTTTTGAAGAAAGAAAAGGGAGGGGTAGCTTAGAGGAGTAAACATTTTGCATGCTCGTAAAAGCACTAAAATGTGTCTTTTTAAGAAAGAAAAGGGAGGGGCAGCTTGAAACAGTGTCTTTTGAAGAAAGAAAAGGGAGGGGTAGCTTAGAGGAATAAACATTTTGCATGCTTGCAAAAGCACTAAAATGGTGTCTTTTTAAGAAAGAAAAGGGAGGGGCAGCTTGAAACGGTGTCTTTTGAAGAAAGAAAAGGAGGGGTAGCTTAGAGGAGTAAACATTTTGCATGCTTGCAAAAGCACTAAAACGGTGTCTTTTTAAGAAAGAAAAGGAGGGGCAGCTTGAAACGGTGTCTTTTGAAGAAAGAAAAGGGAGGGGCAGCTAAGAGGATTAAACATTTTGCATGCTTGCAAAAAGCACTAAACGGTGTCTTTTGAAGAAAGAAAAGGGAGGGGCAGCTTGAAACGGTGTCTTTTGAAGAAAGAAAAGGGAGGGGGCGCCCCCCTTGCCTTTCTTCCTTCCCACTCACCCTTTAGCCTAGCCCTTGCTTCTTCCACCCGCCCCCTTTAGCTGCTCCTCCCTGCCCTCTGTTCGCCTCCCTTCTAAAGTTTGGGATTTTCCTGAAGGATTTGCACGCATTATTTGCTTTTACATTGATTCCTATGGGAAACATTGTTTCATCTTATGAACTTTTCACCCTTACAAATCTCCTCCTGGAACCAATTAAGTTCGTATCATGAGGGGCCACTGTAGTTTGTATTTTGTGTTCTGATTATTTTTGCCAGTGTGTAAGTCTGAGCATTTGTTGATTGAGATTTGCAGTTGTCACTTCTTTTACCATTCTGATACATAGTCAAGGTCTTTTTGAAGGGTAGCACAGCATTGTCAGTGGTGTTGAATAGTTTTACATCATCTGTGAAGAGGATGCAATAGCTTTTAATATGGTCGCAGAGGTTATTTATGTAAAGTATAAAGATAGTTGACCTTAAAATGCTGCATTGGGTGACACCGCTGTTAACATGTACAGGATTTGATAGAGGGCTTCCTATATTGACCCACTTGTTGCCTGTTTGACAGGAATGCAATTATCTATTTGTACAAGGGTCTAATAAATGCCATAACATTTTAATTTTAGAATTAGTTTGTTGTGTTACGATTGAGTCAAAGGCTTTATAGAAGTCTATGTAAATTGCGTGTATTGCTTTGTCATAGTCAAGTTGTGTAGCCCATATATTTTTATAGTGTAAAAGTTGCAGATTACAACATATATTTTTCTGTAACCAAATCATTTGTTAGAGTGTAGGTTGTTTGTCTCTAAGTGGAGGGAAATGGATTGGTTAATGATTGATTCCATTACTTTGCAGGAGATGCAACATAAAAAGATTAGTCTGTAATTTTCAACTAGACTGGGATCTCTCTTTTTTTGAAAATAGGGATGACCATAGCTGGTGACTATAGATTGGGAAAGGAACTGGTCTTGAAAGATTTTTCAAAAAATTAGCTCCTGCTTAAAGCAAAGTTCTTACTCAAAGATTCATTTTTATAACTAAGCTGGAGTTAAATAGTTGTTGAATTTACTTGAATTTATTGAAAGTGTGAATTTTGCTTCTTCATTCATTTGTAAATTAAAATACAACTCCTATGAGTCTGTTTTGCTGAGTATCAATAATAAAACTAGATAGAGGGGAAATCATTTACACATTTCAGTACATACTTTCTTTGGATGCCAGCTAACCTATATTGGAAAAAGGATGATAACATTCCTACCAGGATTTAGCCATTCATTTGGAGTTATAAGCTTTCAATTTCAGTTCACATGCTGAATCAATATTGGGTACAGCAGAAAGTCAAATGCCACAATCAGATCTAATTTAAGCAAGCAGGCATTGTGGAAATTGTAATTCACAACGGATGCTAACTTTTCCTGCAAAAGTGATATTCTAACAGGTTCCCTATATTTACACAAATTTATTTATTACTCTTAACAATTCTTTTGGGGGACATTTTAAAAAATAATGGAGACTTTATAACCATTTTGACAATTGATGGCATTCCTGTTTTTTATTATTAACTTGATTGGGTTTTTTTATTAGATGGTTTTCTTTTTTAAATGTGGAAGTTATAATTAAGACATTCTGGAAATGCCTGAAATATTTCAGTGTTAGATTGTTCTCTGTTTAAAAATATGATGAACAAAAAACATCTGCATGCTTGCCTGCAGCTAAAGAAGTAGATAAACATGCAGAGAAGGTAGGCTTGAAGCCGGCTAGTGTGAGTCTGCTTGAATGAACATAGATTTACCACACAACAGAATAAAATTGCATGACACAGATGGATGATGGGAAGTGTATACCACTTTCTAGTTGTGTAAGTATGAGCTCAGGTGTTCAGCAAGGAGTTCTCTTAACTAAAGTTAACAGGGATACAACAATTTCACACATGAAAAGGCAGAGAGTCCTTATGCCAGACCTCTCAGAATCTGAATTCCAATTTTGTGTTTCCATTTTTTCCTGACACTAGACTCTTTCCTGAAACAGTAAATAGAACATTGACTGAAATACTTGGCAGTCTCAATTATTACTCATGGTTTTAGAAGCAAAACACATTTTTCAAACAAAAAGCTCAGTGGAGGGCGGAGGACAATACATCTGTATTTGAATATAAAAAAGGAACCACAGAACAAGTTAATCATTAAAGTAATATGCAAAGAATATAAGGGAAACAATTCTTTTGAATGTTGAACAAATATTTTCATATACATATTAAAAGTAATACAAAAGAATCTAAAAGATGGGTAGGAGCAATACCCAGGCAATACCCAGGCAGAAGAAAGCATAGCAAACTATATCACAATACAAACTAATTTTGAATAATGAGCTAATTAAAACTGGTTTATGCCACAGGTCACCTTTTGATAGATTTTAGCGTTGCTGTGAAGAGCCTGGAAACACTGTATGTTGTAACAGGATTGGTAAGGGGATGTAAAATTGTCCTGTACATCTTGAATATTTATGCAATAATGAAATCCCCCCCCTCACACAAAACATTGATTCAATTATGGGTGAAGGTTTTCTCATAGTTACAGAAATTTTACATTAATGAATAATAAGGACATAGAAAGAAAAGTTATGGAAGTGTCAGGAAAAAGATACTACTATAATAATCACAATTTTTTTCAATCAGCATAGACTTGGAAGTGAATTTATTTATTTATATATTTACTTACTTACTTACTTACTTACTTACTTACTTACTTACTTACTTACTTACTTACTTATTAGATTTGTATGCCGCCCCTCTCCAACTTTGGAGTCTTCTAGCCCAACTCCTTGCTCAAGCAGGAAACCCTATACCAGTGATGGAAAACCCATGGCACTGGTGCCACAGGTGGCACACGGAGCGATATTTGCTGGCACTTAAGCAGTTATTATTATTATTATTTGTATGCCATCCCTCTCCGGAGACTCGGAACGGCTCACAACAGCAAAGTACAGTACAAATCCAATGATTAAGAAGAACAGTTAAAACCCTTAGTATAAAAACAGCCATACACCCCAAACAAACCATACATAAAACGAAACGGCCAGGGGGAGTCAAGTTCCCCATGTCTGGTGGCAGAGGTGGGTTTTTAAGAGTTTGCGAAAAGCAAGGAGGGTGGGGGCAGTCCTAATGTCCAGGGGGAGTTGATTCCAGAGGGTTGGGGCTTCCACAGAGAAGGCTCTTCCCCTGGCTCCCGCCAAACGACATTGTTTTGATAACGGGACCTGGAGAAGGCCAACTCTGTGGGACCTAATCGGTTGCTGGGATTCGTGTGGCAGAAGGTGGTCCCGCATGTATTCTGGTCCAATGCCATGAAGGGCTTTACAGATCATAACCAACACTTTGAATTGCTTCTCTAGACGTCTCTTCTGGCGTTTCAACTCTCGGTGTTCCTCGGTAAACCTAGGAGCTCTCTGGTGTCTAGTGCCACAGAGAGGTCGCAAAGGCACAATCCAGTCAAGAGCCTCCGTCGCAGCCTCATTTCAGGCCACGGCAAGAGACTCTGCTGAACTGTGGACGACTCCATCTGGAATAACCCCAAGTACCCTCTGAAAGCCCTCTGGGTCCATCAGGCGTCTGGAGCAAAACCACCTAGTCGGTTCCACCTCCCTGCGGAGGAGGATTGGAGCCAGGAAGTCAAGCCGCAGTAGAAAATGGTCTGACAATGACAAGGCATGCGAGTCTGCGGAGAGGGGTGGCATACAAATCTAAATAATAAAATAAATAAATAAAATAAATAAATAAGGCAACACTTTTAAGGCCGTTAGTCTCAGACCATTATGCAATTGCTCAGAGAGGAATACCATGTCGGGTGCGTGTCTCCCCTCATGAGTCGGAGCCTGTACTACTTGAATCAGGTCATGATGGCCATGAACTCCTTCGCTAGCCCAGAGGTTTCACTGAGCGATGGTAGGTTAAAGTCCCCCAAGACAATAAGTCTGGGGAACCCTATCACCAGCCCAGCTACCTCCTCGAGCAGCACAGGCAGGGCTGTTGACACACATCTGGGAGGCAGGTACATGAGCAACAAGCCCACCTGAACCCCTAAGTCCAACTTCACAAGGAGGGACTCACAACCCGCAATCTCAGGAGCAACAAGTCTACACAGTCAAAGGCTCTCCCTGGCTATAATAGCCACTCATCCCCCCCTTCCCTGAGGTCGAGGCTGATGCCATACCTAAAACCCAGCTGGGCAAATTTCAGAGAGAGGAACTCCTTCCTCTGGGCCCAGCCAGGTTTCAGTCACACATGCTAGGTCGGCCTCCTCCTCCAGCATCAAATCCCGGTTGAAGAGAGCTTTATTTACCACCAATGTGGCATTGAGTAGCAGCAGCCTGAGCCCAGGGCCAGGATTACACTCGTCACCAGTACCCTGGGTTGAGCTCACGGAGCCAGAACAAAGGATCGCTATTAAGCAGTGATCTCTCCTTCCCCTGGAATGGCTAGCTCTGTGGCTCCTGCCATATCTGCCTCTCCCCAGCAGTACTGGGATATTATGACCCTCTCCTGCCTCTCCATCACGAGGTGGGCCAAATATGTCATTCATACCATTCCTGTTCATCTCATGCATACCATCCTCCCATCCCAATCATTCACTCCATACATATTACTCCACCCACCCCAATTATCCATCAATTTAAAAACCCCAATAATTTAATTAAATAATAGTTAAAAACCCACTAATAAAAATAAAAAATATATACAGAATATAGGGAAAATATGATAATTCAGTTCCTTAAAATAGATTAGGTCAGCAGCAAAGTAGCAAAATGGTACCAACTTCTCAACGGTAAAGTCAAGAGTTACTTAGGATCTAGGATTAGTTTAATGCCCCCTAAAAAGTGGGGGGGGGGAGATGTCCAAGTCCTGGGTATGCCAGTTGTTAATTACCCTGTCCTCCAGGCTCTTTGGTGCCGGCCGCTGCCACCGGTTGGCACTCCCAGGTCTTTTTTTCTGTCCTGGTTCTCGCAGCACCTCCACTCTTAACTGGTTGGCCTTTAGTTGGATCCCAACTAAAGCAACACCTCCAGCTCTCACTTGCCCAGTGGTGCCACACGGCCTCCAAACACTCCCAAACGCTTCCAAACACCTCCAATCGCCCTCAAAAGCCTCCGAATGCTCCTGGATGCTCCCGTGTGGCCTTGGTGCACCCTTGACATCGTCCTTGGCTTCTTCGCTTCTCTTGCGGCCGTCTCTTCCACCCCGCGACCAGGCCCAGTCTCTCTCGCAGGCCCATCATCCGGCAGATCTTCCGACATCGAGCGCCCCCTCCAGCCAGCGCTCCAGCATCTAGGTCCACCCTGCGGGTCTGGAATACCATCGGCAATGTTGCTTTGGTCCAATCCACCAAACCTGGGGCCTCTTATTCATTCGATCTGCCAGCACTCAATCAGTCTTAAAGCAGGATGGGTCTATGAGTCAGCGGGTCTTAAAGAGCGGCCGCCATTTTCCGTGGCACAGCTGACTGACTCCCAGTCCTTTCGCAGTCCAGGCAGCTCTCTAATCGCAAGGGAAAGCGTCAAGCAGGGAGCTTCAGAAGCAGGGACAACTCACCCAGCCAAATTTGCTAAAAGGTAAGCTCGCTGACACAATTTATCGCCTATATCTGAGATGTTTCGCCCATTGTCTCGGGGAGCAGCCGTTCCTCCATCCTCCTTGCTGCCCCACCGGAACCGGAAGTTGCCCTAGCTCAGTTCCAACATGCATGTGTGTGCCAGCTAGCTAATTTTTGGCTTGCACAGAGGTTCTAGGAGGGCATTTTTGGCTTCCCGAGAGCCTCCGGGGGTATGGGGGAGGGCAGTTTTACCCTCCCCTGGTTCCAGGGAAGCCTTTGGAGCCTGGGGAGGGTGAAACACAAACCTACTGGGCCCTCCAGAAATTGCCAATTTCTGGCCTCCAGAGGGCCTCCGGGGGCGGGCAAGGGAAGCTGTTTTCACTCTATCCAGCCAGAGAGAGAGGAGGAGAACCACCATAACACAGTGCTTTTCACTCCTAACTCCCTTAGTCATCACAGAAGGATACCATGGGCACAGAAGGATACCATGGGTATTGAAAGCAGTTGAGAGGTCAAGTGGCACCAGATGGAGGAATAACCCCCATTTCAGGCTCCCAGAGATCATCCATCAGAGTAACCAAAGCAGTTTCCATGCTGTAGCCAGGTTTGAAGCCTGATTGAAAAGGGTCTAGATAATCCTTTTCATCTAATGACCATAGGAGCTGGAGTTCCACCACTTTCTCTATAACTTTTCCCACAAAGGGTAGGTTGAAGACTGGGTGAAAGTTCTTTAATTTTGCTGGATCCAGGGAAGGCTTCTTGAGGAGGGGCCTCACAACCGCTTCCTTTAATGGTTGAGGGAAGGACATCTCTCTCAAGGAGGTGTTAACCAAAGCCTGGAACAGCCTCATTTCATCTCCCTGCTGGCTGAAATCAACCAGAGGGGTATGGGTCCAACAAACATATGGAGGAACTCATCACTCCTACAGCCTTTTCTATATCCTCAGGAGTCGCAGGATCAAATTCATCCCACACAATAGGACTAAAACCTGCCCATGTCATCTCAGTCAGAATGGCCCAATCAGAGTTCAGATCCATCCGATTCTTGGTGACTTGAGCATTACATACAGTATATACATGTTATATGCATGTAATTCATTAGAAGCTTGGTAATACTATCTGATTTCAATCATATTATTCCATTCAAAATGGCAAATCATAGAATTGGATAGATATAAAATCATATTTTTGCATGAGTAAGGCCACTCTCAAAGGGAAATCAATAAACAAATTGGCATGGTTATTTATCATTATGCATGCCACCAAAAGGTTTTTGAATAAAAGTAAGTAAGTAAGTAAGTAAGTAAGTAAGTAAGTAAGTAAGTAAGTAAGTAAGTAAGTAAGTAAGTAAGTAAGTTCACTCTATATAATTTAGCTAGAGTACTAGGAGAGCCAATCATGGATTATGATAAAAGTCCTTCTATAGATCAGCAATATGGTTCTCATAACAGCCAATCAGCAGCACCTACCCAAACAGCCATACACACTGCTATGGATAAATTCCTTAATTTCCAATTGGCCTTCTGAAATTACTATTCAAAGACTGCTACTAATTGTGTTGCTAGTACAGTGATACCTTGTCTTACAAACTTAACTTGTTCCGGGATGAGGTTCTTAAGGTGAAAAGTTTGTAAGACATGTTTCCCATTGGAATCAATGGAAAAGCAATTAATTTGTGCAAACCCAAAATTCACCCCTTTTGCCAGCTGAAGCACGTTTTTGCACTGTTGGGATTCCCCTGAGGCTCCCCTCCACCTACTGACTTCTGTGTTTTTGCAATGCTGTAGGGAAATCCCAGCAGGGGGATCCCAGCATTGCAAAAATGAGCGCTTCACTGGCAACGGAAGTCCAGAGGTGGGGTTTCCCAGTGAAGGGAGCATCAGTGAAATCGCAGCATCACAAAAACACCAAAGTCCTCGAAACCCCACCTCCGGACCTCTGTGTTTTTGCGATGCTGCGATTTCATTGAGGCTCCCCTCACTGGGAAACCCCACCTCCGGACTTCCATTGCCAGCAAAGCACCTGTTTTTTGCACTGCTGGGATTCCCCTGCAGCATCACAAAAACACGGAAATCCGGAGGTGGTGTTTCCCAGCGGCGGTGGTGGGTTTGTAAAGTGAAAATAGTTTGTAAGAAGAGGCAAAAAAATCTTACACACCGGGTTTGTATCTCAAAAAGTTTGTATGATGAGGCGTTTATAAGACAAGGTATCACTATATATTGTTTTATAGAAGCATTATTACTTTTAGCTATCCATTAGAATCCAAACATGCATACTGTGAGGACTGAAGTTTCCACAGCCAAAACCAAAAACTTTACTTTAATCAAAGTAAAATTATCACAACTACCCTCTGTATCCAAGGTTAAAGAATAAATGACAAGGTGTCTCTTACCAATAAAGCAGGAAAGGATACATAACATTTAAATCCTGGAACTCATATATAGAGACCTGGATTGATCCTGAAGTAACTGATCTATGTTATCTTTCTTGGCTTCAATAAAAACAACAGATTTATCCTTGACCTTGATTCTTGCACTGTTAGTTCATGAATGCTGGTTAAATTTCTAGAGAGAAATTTATTGCCATACCATGATGAATATCTGTTTCAGGTACTCAGATACTCCAGCCATTATATATCAACTGTAATTGAAATAAAATATGCAACCACAGTACTTTTCTTTTATTCTAGTCTTTTGAAAAGAGTGGGCAATCCAGTTGGTAGATTTTATGTGACCCTCAGGATTTTGCTGAATTTACAGCAAGCTGCTGAATAATGGCAATTTTCCACCAAACTCTAGAAGGAAATCAAGTGAAAAAAGATGACACAAATTTCTGATAATAACAGGAAGAAGAAATATTAAAGGAAAGAAAAATGGACCATAAATCCTACCTTCCTCAGTGATATCAGAGCATTGTTGCCCCATCTCTAAAATTAGCCAATTACAGGCATTACAAACAGATACAGCCCTTTTGGCAAAAAAAGTTGCTTTGCTTTCTATTTAAAGCTACCTACATATTAAGGGAGCTTAAAGAAGGGTGTGTGCTATATAAATGCACAGTGTCAGAAAAGATGAGTGGTGTGAAGAAAGTTAGCAATAATACTTTAAGCCTTTAATCCCAAATGCATATGACATATTAAGAGAAAAACAAACTTTTCAAAGTAGGTCACAACTCCATTTGTTATTTTTCTATGCATAATGTAATTCCAGATGTTGACTACAGCCACAATGGCTATCAAAACACAATGACAGAATTAATTAATTCCAGTCAGTATAGTATAGCAGGTAAGTGCTACCATTCATTTCAATAATCATTTTCAGGTGCAAAATCAGTGGCACTTTTAAAAAATCATGCTTCTTCTTTTCTTCTTCTGTGACTGATCCTGTCAGAAGCAAAGTGCAATTTATCAACCAACAGCTATGTAGCTTTTTCAAACTTTCCTCTAACTCCCTAAAATTGAAACTGACCGGATAATTGATCAAACTGGCTGCAGTTAGATGTAAAAGATGCCTGGAGGCTGTGAGGGTCTGGATGAGTTTCAACAGGCTCAAACTCAACCCTGACAAGACTTTATAGGTTTTCTGATATCAGCTTAATAGGACTCTATAGGTTTTCTGATATCAGTATTGGGTAATGAGGATATTAGAAATTCAGCTATTTACTCTTGATGACTTTTGATAAGTTAATATTGAATTATTTAGAGCACGCAAAAAGAACAATTTCAAATGTTATAGGCTATTGCTGAAATTAGAAAGATGATATAATCTCTTAAAGGAAGTATGGGATACTGATATCTTGATAAAGCTATAAAGAAGAATATACAGTGGTACCTCTACTTAAGAACTTAATGCATTCCATGACCAAGTTCTTAAGTAGAAAAGTTTATAAGTAGAAGCAATTTTTCCCATAGGAATCAATGTAAAAGCAAATAATGTGTGCAAACCCATTAGGAAAGAAATAAAAGCTTGGAATTTGGGTGGGAGGAGGAAGAGGAAGAAGAGGAGGAGGACAGTTGCTGCCGAAGGAAGAAGGTGAGGTGTGGGGAATCAAAAAAATTCAAAACTTTAAGGCTTAAAAAAAAAAGAGGAACACTGAAGCGGCGAGTAGGAACATGCACCTCCCATACACCTGGCATGAGGCTGCCTCCCATATACTGTGCCAGAGAGAGAAACCCAGGCGGGTGAGAGGGGGGAATCTCCCACTCCTTTGACCAAAAGGCGGCTGCTGCTGCTGCTACTGCTACCTGCTTCCTCTTCCTTCCCATGCTGAAGGTCTCCCCTCTTCTCTCACTCGCTTGCTTTGTAGCCAGCGCCTTTCCTTCACTGTGGTGACTCCTCGGTTTGGCTGAAGCCGAGTTGATTCGGCTGGGACAAAGTGCCCCCTTTTGCCTTTCCATGCCCAGACGCTCTGGGAGGCAACCTCACGCTGGGTATGGGAAGCAGCACGAGGGCATCACCACAGCGAAGTGATTTATTCCCTCTCCAAGCATCCACAGAAAGGAAATCACTCCGTTTGCTCTGGGCTGTCCGTAGCAAAAGGAGTGTTTCTTTTCTCTGGGCGGTGGCAGAGTTTATTGCCTCTCCAAGTGCCCAGAGAAAGGAAAATGCTTTGTTCGCTCTGGACTGCCAAAGCCTCCTTAAGTGCCACTGAAAGGCTCCCCTGGCAGCCCAGAAAAGCCCGAGGTGGTCAGGATTAAAGGGAGAATGGCAGGAAACTGCCTGAGCCTTCGTGCTGCTCTCAAATTTCCTGGGAAATTTTTCCAGGCTTGGGTTTTTAAGTAGAAAATGGTTCTTAAGTGGAGGCAAAAAAATCTTGAACACTTTTTCATATACTTTGAACTTTTAAAAAGTCAAATGTCAATTTCCTTCTGTATCATTTCCTACTAAGTGTTATTGAACTTAATAGCGATATTAAATCCATTGGAGACAATGAAACAATGTATCACACAATTATAAGAAACTTAGCAATTCATGAGTTTTGTAAATTTAAAGCATCCAGATATTTTTCAGTCTAAGCAGACCTGGGCAAGATGCGGCCCATGGACCGCATCTGGCCTGCCCACTGTCTGTAACCAGCCCATCAGCTATCTGTGAGTCTCGGTTTCACCTATCTAGCTTCAATGCAAGAATGTCAATGAAACATTATATATTAGTAGCGCACCTATTGTGTGTTAAAGTTATGTCTTTTGTATGTATTTTTAGAAGTGTCATTATTAAACAAATAAGTGACTTCTGCCAAAGTTAGGGCTACTATATTTATTAACAGGATCAAAATTGAAGCTTAAGAGCACCAATTTTATTATCTATTTAATCTTAGCTAAAAATGTTGAATATTGCAGAACCCTAGACTAACAATTGAGATATAGATTAACAAAACCTCTTCATTTGCCATGTTAGAAAAGATAAAGAATAAAATAATGAAACATCAGAGGGCATGAAACACAATTCTACACTATTATATTGCCAGCACACCTAAAGATGGGATCCCAAAATTTGGCAACTTTAAGACTTGTGGACTTCAGAATTCAACTCCCAGCTAGGATGGCTGGAGAATTCTGGGAGTTAAAGTCCACAAGTCTTAAAGTTGCCAAGTTTGAAGACTTCTGTTACAGAGCTTCTAATAAAAAAGAAAAACTTACCGGGTGTTCCCAGCCCCCCCGAACTCTTTTTCCCGAGTGGCTTTTAACAAGCTTTCCCCCCACACACTGGCTTTTGCAAGCTGCAGCTCTTTTCTCTTGCGTCTGTATGAATACTCTGCCCAAGCCACCTGCAGGGAAACCTACAGGTGTTGCAAGCCACTCCAAACTCCGAAGTTTTTTCCTGCGTGGCTTTTGCCTTGGAGAACAAGCTGCCTGCAGGTCTCCCTCCCTCCCTCCCCCCCTCTCTCGCAGCTCCAATGATCTTCAGCTGGCGTTCAAGCCGCCGGCTGCTAGGTAAAACCGAGACTCACAGATAGCTGGTGGGCCAGTTACAGATAGTGGGTGGGCCGGATGCGGCCCATGGGCCGCACCTTACCCAGGTCTGCTTTAGACTGAAAAATATCTGGATGCTTTAAATTTACAAAATTCATGAACTGCTAAGTTTCTTATAATTGTGATACATTGTTTCATTGTCTTCAATGGATTTAATATTGCTATTAAATTCAATAACACTTGGTAAAAAATGCTACAGAAGGAAATTGACATTTGACTTTTTAAAAGTTCAAAGTATATGAAAAATTATATTGCTTGTTACTTTCATGAAGCAAGTAACCTTTGAAGATCTACTCCATCAGGACATTTCATAAAATTCAACTTTTCTTCACAGTCTTATTTATACTCAAAATCTTTTAAATGTAGTATAAATTACTTACTGAAATTAAGACATAGGATATTATTTAAATTATAATCCAAGAAAGGTAGTACAGAAGCTATGTTAAGTGCAAAGTATTTTGAAAAGATCCTTGTATTGGAAAAAAAATTAACCCAGGAATGTGTCTTTTTAAATCTGAATTAATTTGCTGCAGCAAATATTTGTAAGCAATTACTTCATGAGATCTTCCAAATGGAAAATGCACATACACAAACACATACAGTATGTATTTATTCTGCATACTATTTGCATTCAATAAATACATGGTAATTGTCATATGAAGAAACTGGCTTTACTAAACAAAATTTTAACATCAAGTTGTAAATTCTTAGTTCATATATACTGCCACGAAATAAATAAGCAAACCAGAGATGGGTTCCTCCCGGATAGCTAATAGTATTTTGAATTTGAATCAGAACAGAAAACATTCTTTGAAATCCAGATGACAAAATTAGAAAAGGAGGTAGCACATGATCAATAATGTATACCAAAGCAAAATATAAATTAAGCATTTTAATTAAGAATTTGGTGATTTATATTACATTGTATTGTATTGAAATTTGAAGGTATGTGACTTTGTATGTTTGTAAGGCTGGAGAAAAAATTATACCCTCCCCCCCACCCCCACCCCCAATTAATTTATGGAATTGCTCAGAAATCATTTATAGTGAATCTACTAACATTAGGCACTAACAGAAATGAACAGGAACTCACTATCTGACTATGTGGTTTTGTCACCAAATCCTCAAAACTTTACCCTTAGTCTGTTGACCTCACCCGATTCCTAAGAAGTCAGTAAGGGGTGTGCATAATTGCACCAGAGTGCCTACCATTCCTGTCCAATTGGTCCTTCCTATTTTATGTATATAAACAATGTTATATCTATGTATATTACAAATACGTACTTGACAAAATAAAAAAAAATTAATAAATTATTGATAGTTGAACAACCAGCCTGAACTGAGCAGTTCTGCAGTGATCCTGCATCATTGAGAACCACTCAGCTGTTATGTGTACTACCTTGAAGTAACACAACAGTCCATAGCTAAATTTATTTTATAACTGACCACCTGAAGCTGCAACATTAGTGATATATATTCTACTATAATGGCAGTATCACACTTTAAATTGAAATACCACATTAAATTATATGAGGCTATTGTATAATTGATGCCAATGGAATATATTAGTATAAAAATGGACATGTTTGAGGAAGTATTTAGAAAATTTGGACGGATCAGTTCATAAGAAATATAAACAGAACAATCTATTTTTAAGACTCTCCATGCTGATTAACTATTCTTCAAATAAACTTTGAAAACTAACATTGCTGGCATAGTGATTCTAAGACTAAAATAAGTATTGCCGTAATTTATCCACTATTTCTTCTCTTGCCTTTCTGTGCTTTGGAAAATAATTGGAACCCCCCCTTCTATCCCTCTATTAATGCAGCCTAGGATTGAATTTGCTTTTTTGGCAACTACTGGAAACTATATTATATACCTATAGTACATATGTTCATTACAGTACAATTCATTTACTTTGGTTTAGCATCACATACATAATAGGCAATTGTGATTAGATTAAGAAATTAGAGAAATAAATTTATGTGTGGATGCAGTATATGAATAATTTAATAGCTTACACAATTAATACCAAAGAGTGAGCAAGAGAGAGAAAGAAAGGGATATCACAGTAGTTTAACAAAAACTTCTCTGATAAACTAAAACAAAAGGAACGTGTATTTTAAAAAATAGAAAGTGAAGCATATAACAAAAACAGAATATAAGCAAATAGCCCAAACCTACAAGGTGGGGTTAGAATGAGTTACAACTCAAAGACTCTAGACCTATCCCACCTCTTGTAGGACCCAACAATACTATGATGATCCACCCAAAGCTAACCTCTTCAACTCTTTCTTTGGCTCTGTCTTTCTTAACAGTAATGGTTCATCCCCCATCTTCACAAATCGCATCTCAAACTCTCTCAACGATCTAACCCAAATCGACTTCACTGTAGACCACGTTGAAAAAGCAATCCGAGACCTCAAACCCTATCAGTTGGACCAGACGGTCTTTGTGCATACTTTCTAAAAAAGCTTTCTTCTGCTATTGCTGAACCTTTGAGCATTATCTCCTAAAAATCCTTCATGACCAGCACACTCCCCAAGCTATGGTCAAAAGCATTAGTCATCTCCATCCTCAAAAAAGGAGACACTTCCCTCGTTGATAACTACAGACCAGTATCACTATGCTGTGTCTCATGTAAAGCCATGGAATCAATTATAAATCAATCAATTACTCTTCACTTAGAATCTAATAACCTACTCTCTAACAAACAATTTGGATTCAGAAGGAAATTATCCTGTAATGTGCAACTACTTCACTGCAAAAACATATAGACTACCCACCTAGATCAAGGAAAATCCATTGATGCAATTTATATTGACTTCTGCAAAGCCTTTGATTCAGTGGTCCACGACAAACGACTCCTAAAACTCAAATCCTATGGCATCTCGGGATTACTCCACAACTGGATTACGGCATTCCTGCTAAACAGACAACAAGTTGTCAAAATTGGAAGTGCCATTTCCACCCCCATCCCTGTGAAAAGTGACGTTCCCCCAGGCAGTGCACTAGGATCGACTCTTTTCATCTTCTACATCAACGACCTCTGCGATCATATCACTAGCAACTGTGTTCTTTTCACCTATGATGTAATACTCTTCAACACCATGGACAATTCAGCTATTGTCCAAAAAGACCTTGACATTGTCTCTGATTGGTCTAACACCTGGCAACTTCAAATATCAACCAACAAATGCTCTGTCCTCCACATTGGCAAAAAGAATTCAACCCTCAAATATAAACTGAATAAACAAAATCTCAGAGACAACCCCCACTCGGTAAAAGACCTTGGTATACTAATATCTAACTTAAGTGTCAAAGCCCATTGCAACAATATCGCCAAAAAGGCTTCAAGAGTTATTAACCTGACCCTACATAGCTTCTACTCCAGCAATCTCACTCTACTTCCCAGAGCTTACAAGACTTTCTCCAGACGCCTCCTTGAATCCAACTCATCTGTCTGGAACCCTACCACATTTCGGACATCAACACCCTCAAAAATGTCCAAAAATACTTCACCAGAAGAGCCCTTCACTCTTCCACTCGAAACAGAATACCCTACGAAACTAGACTTACAATCCTGGGTCCAGAGAGCTTAGAACTACGACATCTTAAACATGATCTAAGTATTGCCCACAAGATCATACATTACAACGTCCTGCCTATCAATGACTACTTCAGCTTCAACCACAACAAAACAACAGTGTCAGCACACAACAGATACAAACTTAATATTAACTGCTCCAAACTGGACTGTAAAAAATATGACTTTAGCAATTGAGTTGTCAAAGTGTGGAACTCACTACCAGACTCCATAGTGGCAACCCCTAACCCTCAACATTTTCCCTTAGACTATCCACAATTGACCTCTCCAGATTTCTAAGAGGTCAGTAAGGGGCGTGCATAAGTGCACCAGGGTGTCTTCCGTCCCCTGTCCAATTGTCTCTCCTATATCTCATATTTCTTTTCTTCCACTCATATATCTCTTCCTCTAATCTCCATTGATGTATTGCATTTGGAAAGAAGTTAACATCACTCCATGATGTCAGGCTGACCACATGACCACAGAAATGTCTTCACTGTGCAGGTTCAATGACCTTGAAACTGAGTTGAACACTGCCCCCTATAGCTGGCAATGACTATAGTCAGCTATCAGACTAAAATTATCAGGGACTACTTCATCTTTACTTTTACTTCCCCAACCCCCGCAAAAAAGAAATTAAAAAATCGAAACAAAAAAATCTGTAATTTATGATTTTCCAAATTAATTAGTTCTAAAATAAAACATCATCTTTGCAACAATCTTATTCACAACAATTATGTATTTGAAGATATAATAAATGAAGTTATCATAAGACAATAAGGACAGCAGGCTGGTACTGGGCAGTGTTCCACTGTTGCCCTTGTTAATGTAATCATGAAACATTGTAACAATGAAGCCAACCTGGCATTAACCATTACAATACATTTATAACTAGAGCTTTGGTGTTTGTAATTAACTATTCATTACACAATCAGGCTGATTTAGGGAAGGGAATCTCTTATGATCTGCTCTGCACATGAAACAATATACCGTATATACTCGAGTATAAGTCGAGTTTTTCAGCCAAAAAATGGGCTGAAAAACCCGACCTCAGGTTATACTCGGGTGACTGAAACGTCACCACAAGAGGGCGCCCGCGGGAGCATGGCAGGCATTGCTGGAGGGTGAGGGAGCTATCGCCTCTTCCCGGCTGAGGGAGCTTGCGCGCTAGAGGGGGGGGAAGCCAGTGAGGTGGGGTGGATTCTTGCTTCTGTCTTCTCGACACTCCCCCCCACCTCAACTCACCGGCTTTTCCCCCCTCTAGCGCAGCATTGGAGTTGTTGGCTGCCTCCTTTGCTTACAATTTTTTTCCCTCTCACGCGCAAGAAAAGGAGCCAGCCAACCACTCCAACGCCGCGCTAGAGGGGGGGAAAGCCGGTGAGGTGGGGGTGGATTCTTGCTTCGGTCCTCTCCCCCCTGCTATTCAATATCTACATGAAACCACTGGGTGAGATCATCCAAGGGCATGGGGTGAGGTATCATCAGTACGCTGATGATACCCAGCTTTACATCTCCACCCCATGTCCAGTCAACGAAGCAGCGGAAGTGATGTGCCGGTGTCTGGAGGATGTTGGGGCCTGGATGGGTGCCAACAGACTCAAACTCAACCCGGATAAGACGGAGTGGCTGTGGGTTTTGCCTCCCAAGGACAATTCCATCTGTCCTTCCATTACCCTGGGGGGGGGGGAATTATTGACCCCCTCGGAAAGGGTCCGCAACTTGGGCATCCTCCTCGATCCACAGCTCACATTAGAGAACCATCTTTCAGCTGTGGCGAGGGGGGCGTTTGCCCAGGTTCGCCTGGTGCACCAGTTGCGACCCTATCTGGACCGGGACTCACTGCTCACAGTCACTCATGCCCTCATCACCTCGAGGTTCGACTACTGTAATGCTCTCTACATGGGGCTACCTTTGAAAAGTGTTCGGAAACTTCAGATCGTGCAGAATGCAGCTGCGAGAGCAGTCATGGGCCTACCTAGGTATGCCCATGTTTCACCAACACTCCGCAGTCTGCATTGGTTGCCGATCAACTTCCGGTCACAATTCAAAGTGTTGGTTATGACCTTTAAAGCCCTTCATGGCACTGGACCAGAATATCTCCGAGACCGCCTGCTGCTGCACGAATCCCAGTGACCGATTAGGTCCCACAGAGTGGGCCTTCTCCGGGTCCCGTCAACTAAACAATGTCGGTTGGCGGGCCCCAGGGGAAGAGCCTTCTCTGTGGCGGCCCCGACCCTCTGGAACCAACTCCCCCTGGAGATTAGAACTGCCCCTACTCTCCTTGCCTTTCGTAAGCTCCTTAAGACCCACCTGTGTCGTCAGGCATGGGGGAACTGAGACATCTCCCCCGGGCATATACAATTTATGAATGGTATGTGTGTATGTATGTGTGTTTAGAAAATGGGGTTTTAAAAATGTTTTTTAGTAGAAATTTAGATTTGTTATAAATTGTTTTTCACTTTGTTGTGAGCCGCCCCGAGTCTGCGGAGAGGGGCGGCATACAAATCTAAATAAATAAATAAATAAATAAATAAATAAATAAATAAATAAATAAATAAATAAATAAATGAATGAATATAGGTAGTTGTTGGCGCAGTTTCTTTTTCTGGGCTAACATGGCTCTGTATGGTGCAACGATGTTGTCAAGGGAGGCCTTAAAGTGTATAGAGCAAGTCATGTTGGGATCCCAAAGTTCCACAATCTGTTGGAGATGTGCAGCGCTTCTGTGCACTTCTGCAAGCCGTTCAAGCATTAGGCCAACCTCTTCTTCTTCCTCAGCTTGTTCAGCTTTCTCTTCTCCCTCTTCTTCACTCGCTGACCTGGTCAGCTCCTCCAGATCTTTGTCTGTCAGCAGTAGGCCATGCTCATCAAGCAACCCATTGACTTAATCGGGCGTCATGTCACTGAAGTCTTCTCCACCCAGTAACTGTGTCAGGTTCACAGATTTCTGGACTGCAGCATGTTGAATTTCTTCGTGAGCAAATCCCTTGTAATCATGCACCACTTCTGGCCACAATTTCTTCCAGCAGGCATTCATTGTCTGTGTCTTCATATCCATTAAGGCATTCTGAATGTTCTTCAGACCTGATGCGGTTGTGTACTGATGCCAGTAACCCTTCAATGTGAAGTTTTCATCAGCGTCCATTGCTTCCACGAGGCTTCCAAGGGAATTGCGTGTGTACTGTGCATTAAATGCGCGGATAACTCCTTGATCCATTGGCTGGATAAGTGATGTGGTGTTCAGTGGCAAGAATTCGACTTGTACCCCATCATGTTCATGTGCCAGGTCACCATGGCCTCCAGCATTGTCCATTAGGAGATGCATTTTGAAATTGAGTGCTTTGTCAGCCAAATAATCCTTCACCTGCCGTATAAAGCACAGATGAAACCAGTCCCGCATGAGGGCTTTTGTAATCCAGGCCTTAGGATTATGCATCCAGTACACTGGCAACGCATTCTTATTTCTGTTCTTCAGGGCTCTGGGATTTCATGACTTATAAATGAGACCTGGCTTGATCATGCAGCCGGCTGCATTTCCACACATGATCAAAGTTACCCGATCTTTCTGGGCCTTAAAACCAGAGGCTTTGGCTTCGTCTTTCATTAAGAAAGTGCGTGATGGCATCCTCTTCCAGAACAGGCCTGTTTTGTCCATGTTGAACATCAGTTCTAGAAGGTAGGCCCCTTCTTCAATTATCGTGCCATGGATGTACTCCTCGGCTGCACCTGTATCCGCTGAGGCAGCTTCTCCGTGCAATTACATGCTCCTTAGGCCATAGCGCCGTTGAAATTTATCAAACCAGCCCTTACTTGCCATGAATGTGGATGGTGTTGGAGAAACAGTTGATGTTGATGGCTGGGGTTTTTCTAAGTCATCGGCACCTTCATCAACATCTTCTTCCCCCTCAGCTGCATCGCCTCCTTCTTTGTTCGCCAGACGGGTGTAGAGTTGTTGTGCCTTTGTCCGTTTCGCATTGGCATCCAATGCAATGCTCTTCTTACAGCAGTCTTGTACCCACATGGACAAAGCAGCTTCCATTTTCATAAGCCGTTTATTTCTATGTGTCACCATCCTCTGCCTTGTTGAATGTGATTATAGCTGTTTGTCTTATCTTCTTTCATCTTTTTGAATGTATCTCACACTCGATTCATTTATTCCATAATGCTGCCCAACTTCCGCATACGAGTGACCCCCTTTTAGCAGTTCAATCTTCTCTTTAATTGTCAGCATCTTCCTACTCTTTTTACTGTCGCTGCCTCCACTCTGTGTGGAATGTTTAGGAGGCATCTTGGGTATGTCTTCTAATAAGTTTTAATAGTTGTAAAAGTACTAATGCACGGCAGGATAACACCGCTGATTGGCCAAAATTTCGGGCCATCAGCGATGATGTGTAAAATTTTTGCAACAACAGCACTGATTGGCCGAGATTTCGGGCCATCAGCGATGATGGGTGAAATTTTTGCGATAACAACGCTGATTGACCAAGATTTTGGCCAATCAGCAATGGCAGATAAAAGTTTGACAATGACGTATGACGTCATCGGACAGGAAAAACCATAGTATAGAAAAAAAAACATGGAGTATTTTTTAATTAATATTTTTGAAAAATCGTGGTATAGGCCATTCGCAAAGTTCAAATCCGCAAAAATCAAGGGAACACTGCATATACAAAGAAATCTGGAAAGACTAGCAAGAAGAAGCACATGGCTTTTATTTCCCACAATAAAGTTTGCATTTGAAAATTAATATTGTTAAATGTCATTTTTAAGTAAGAAAAGCAGAGACCTTATTTCCACATGCACAAAAGCAAAAAAATCACCAAAATCTCACGCACACATGCGTCCCCTCATAGGATTTTGCTTCCAGTGCATGTACAGAAGCAAAATCTTGTTGGGATGCGCATGCACACACTCTCCAGAGATCAGAAGCTGCATGCATGACACACTGGTAACAGCAGTAGCGGCAACCCCCACCTGCACTGTTTATATACATGAGATGGATACTAATAAGAGGGAAACATTAGACACGCTGGCGCACTTATGCACACCCCTTACTGACCTCTCAGGAATAAGGTGAGGTCAACAGTGGATAGTGGATAGGGTAAAGTTTTTTGGGGGTTGTGACAAAACTATAGAGTCAGGTAGTGAGTTCCAGCCATTAACTACTTGGTTGCTGTAGTCATATTTTCTACAGAAGTTTGGAGTGGTTTACTTTGAGTTTGTATCTATTGTGCGCTCATTTATTGTTGCAGTTGAAGCTGAAGTAGTCGTTGACAGGAAAGACATTGTAGAAGATGATTTTATCAGCTATGCTTAGGACGTGTTGAAGGCAATGCAGTTCTAAGCTTTCTAAGTCTAGAATTTCAAGTCTGGTTGTGTAAGATATTCTGTTGCAAGCAGAAGAGTGGAGGGCTCTTCTAGTAAAGTATTTCTGGAGACTTTCTAATGTATTTATGTCCAAAATGTGGTATGGGTTCCAGACAGATGAGCTGTATTCAAAGATTGGTCTGGTGAATTTTTGTATGCTCTGGTTAGTAGTGTGATATTACTGGAAAAGAAGCTACATAGGATTAGATTAACAACTCTTGAAGTCTTTTTGGTGATGTTGTTGCTCTGGCACTTAGGTCATTTGATACAAGTAATTCCAAGGTCTTTTAAAGAGTGAGGGTGGTCTGCAAGTTCTTATCTATTCAGATTGTATTTAGTGTTCTGATTTTTTTGCCAATGTGTAGGACAGAGCATTTGTTGGTTGAAATTTGGAGTTGCCAGATGTTTGACCATTCTAACATAAGGTCAAGGTCTTTTTGGAGGGTAGCAATCTTATTGGTGGTGTTGAAGAGTTTTACATCATCGGCGAAAATATTGCAGTTGCTTGTGATGTGATTGCAAAGGTCATTTATGTAGAATATGAGTGTTGGTCCTAGCTGCCTTGGGGGTACACCACTGTTAACAGGAACAGGATTAGATAGAGTGCTCCCTATTTTGACAATTTGTTGTCTGTTTGATAGGAACACGGTTATCCAGTCATGTAAGGGTCCAGAGATGCGAAGGATTTTAGTTTTAGAAGTAGTTTATTGTGAACCACTGAGTTGAAGGCTTTATAGAAGTCAATGTAAATTGCATCTATTGATTTACCCTGATTGAGATGTGTAGTTCATATATTTTTGCTGAAAAAGCACTATGCAGTTTTTGCAGGTTACAGGATTATTTTCTTCTGAAACCAATTTTTTGTTAGAGAGTAAATTGTTAGTTTCTAGGTGAAAGGTAATGGATTGGTTTATGATTGATTCCATTACTTTGCATGTGATGCAACATAGAGAGATTGGTCTGTAGTTTTCTACTAGATTGGCATCTCCATTTTTGAAGATGGGGATGGCACTGGCTAGTGGCCATAGGTTTGGTAGGGAACTAGTCCTGAAGGAGTTTGCAAAGATTATGCTTAGTGGTTTATTTATGGCCGTGGAGAGCTTTTTTTTACTAAGAATGCACATAGTACAAGAGGCCTGGTGGATAGAGAAGGTTTTTGGCTGCGTAGTGCTTTTTCAATGTTGTCTTCAGTGAAGTCTATTTGTGTTAAATTGTTGTGGTATGACTAGGGAATTTTGGGCATGAGCCATTGCTGTTTTCAAAAACTGAGCCAACGAATGTGTTAAAGAGGTTAGCTTTGACTATTTTATTGTAGCATTCTCTATTCTATTCTATTCCATTCCATTCTATTCTTTCATGATAATTCTTTGCACTTGGTATGCTTGATTTGGCATCTTTTCAAATAAGGCTTCAAAAGAGGAAGCATACAGAAAAGGTGATAGAATGCTGTACAATCAGGCCAGAAATGTATTAACAGGGGAGATCATAGCAGCAAAAAGAAACTACTATGAAAAGCTAGAGAATCAGTTCTCAAAAAATGAACCAGCAAACATTTGGAAAATTCTCAAAAACATCATCAGTTACAGCAAATCACCTTCCCAAGCTGAAAGAAATCAGCAACTGGCAGATGACCTGAATGGGTTCTACTGCAGGTTTGAAAAGAAACTACAGCCACCTGTCTCCACAAACTCCATCCCAGACATACCAACAGCAGCCAAACCTCCTACAACTGAACCTATCCCATTTGTTTTATAACCCCTGGTGATCACAGAAAAAGAAGTGGACAGAAACTTGGAATAGCCCCAGGCCCAGACAAGATAACTCTTTCTTGCTTAAAAGTCTGTGCTGATCAATTGGCCCCCATCTTCACCCAAATCTTCAACAAATCACTAGAGATGTGCTATGTTCCTTCCTGCTTCAAACACTCTATCTCAGTGCCAAAGAAGCCATCCATCAAGGAACTGAATGACTATAGAGCAATTGCTCTAACATCTGTAGTTATGGAAACCTTTGAAAGGCTAGTGATTTCCTGCTTGAAAACCATCACGGATCCACTGTTAGACCCCCTGCAATTTGCATACCAAGCAAATAGATCAACAGATGATGTTGTTAATATGGCTCTGCACTACCTCCTATAGCATTTTGAATCTCCAAAGATCTATGCTAGGGTTCCCTTTGTAAACTTTAGTTCAGCATTCAACACCATCATACCTGACATTCTTTTAACTAAACTAAATCAGCTAGCTGTACCTGAACACACTTGTAAGCAGATTACAAGCTTCCTAACAGACAGGAAGCAGCAGGTAAAGCTAGGCAAAATCACATCAGATACCTGTACAATTAACACAGCCCACCCCACAAGGCTGTGTACTCTCACCACTTCTCTTCTCTCTATACACCAATGACTGCATCTCAAATGATACAACAGTTAAACTACTGAAGTTTTCAGACGATACAACAGTAATTGGTCCCATTAAAGACAATGAAACTGCATACAGATGGGAGGTTGAACAACTAGCTTCATGGTGCAACTGGAACAATCTAGAATTGACACACTCAAAACCATAGAAATGGTGGTAGACTTTAGGATAAACCTTCCCACCTCGCAAAATACTAGACAACACAATATCATTATGATCTTCAAATTTCTAGGTTTCTCAAGACCTAAAATGGTCACTTAACATCAAAAGCGTCATCAAAAAAGCACAACAAAGAATGTTCTTTTTGCGCCAACTCAGGAAGCTCAAACTGCCCAAGGAGCTGCTGATACAGTTCTACAGAGGAATCATTGAGTCTGTTACTGTATCTGCACCTCTGTAACTGTCTAGTTTGCTTCTGCAACCCCACAAGACCGAGACAGACTTCAGAGGATAATTAGAACTGCAGAAAAAAGCAATTGCTGCCAACCTGCCTTCCATTGATGTCCTTATACTGCATGAGTCAAAAAGAAGGCTGTGAAAATATTTACTGACCCCTCACATCCTGGACATAAACTATTTCAACTCCTACCCTCAAAATGTCACTGTAGAGCACTGCACACTAAGCCAGAAGAACAGCTTTTCCCAAACACCATCACTCTGCTAAACAAATAAACTCCTCAACACTGTCAAACTACAGTGATACCTTGTCTTACGAACTTAATTGGTTCCAGGACGAGGTTTATAAGGTGAAAAGTTTGTAAGACGAAACAATGTTTCCCACAGGAATCAATGAAAAAGCGATTAATGCGTGCAAGCCCAAAATTCACCCCTCTTGCCAGCCGAAGCACCCGTTTTCACGCTGGTGGGATTCCCCTGAGGCTCCCCTCCATGGGAAACCCCCCTCTGGATTTTGCGATGATGCAGGGGAAGTCCGAACGTGGGGTTTCCCATGCTGCGATTTTGCCGAGGCTTCCCTCGCTGGCAAACCCCACCTCCAGACTTCCGTTGCCAGTGAAGCGCCCGTTTTCATGCTGGTGGGATATCCCTGCTGGGATTCCCTTGCATCATCGCAAAATCCAGAGGTGGGGTTTCCCATGGAGGCGAGCTTCAGGGGAATGCCACCAGTGCGAAAACGGGCGCTTCGGCTGGAAATGGAAGTCCAGAGGTGGGGTATCCCAGCAGCGGCGGCGGGTTCGTAAGATGAAAATAGTTTGGAAGAGGCAAAAAAATCTTAAACCCTGGGTTCGTATCTCGAAAAGTTTGTATGATGAGGGGTTCATAAGACGAGGTATCACTGTATTTACTAAGTCTACATTACTATTACTATTTTTTTCTCATCATTCCTATCAACCATTTCCTCCAACTTATGACTGTATGACTGTAACTTGTTGCTTTTATCCTTAAGATTTCTATTAATATTGATTGTTTCCTGATTGCTTATTTGACCACTATGACAATAATTAAGTGTTGCATCACATGATTCTTGACAAATATATACTGTATATTCTTTTATGCACAGTGAGAGCATATGCACCAAAGAAAAATTCCTTGTGTGTCCACCAGGGCCATCAGGAATTTTGGGGCCCCATACAGCCTAAGTGTCTGCCCCCCCCTGGCCATTTTAAAACTACTGCCCCCCAAATCCCGTGCCATGCCACCATGGCCACACACCCTGGGCAAGCCCTCCCCCGGCCCTCTGAGGTCAAACATAGCCCTGATGTGGCCCTCAATGAAATTGAGTTTGACACCCCTGGCCTAGAGGCTAAATCCTATGAACAAGGGCTAAGAGAACGAGTATGTTTAGCTCAATAAATAGAAAACTGAGGGGGAATATAATAGTAGTTTCCCAATCCTTAAATGGCTGCCATAGACAGATGGCATCTATTTATTCTCCATGCCACCTGAAGGTAGTACAAGAAGCAATGGGCGGAACCTCGCCAAGAAGAAATGCAATCTGGAAATAAGGAAAAACTTGGGACTGGGCGGCATAGAAATAAATAAATAAATAAATAAATAAATAATAAATCCCTTCTTTTTTATTAAAAGAAATTAATAATTTTAAAAAACCAAAATCCATTACTATTAAAACTAAAACAACCAGCAAAACTATTAATAAAAACATATGAGGGCTGGGTTTTTTTCTCTGTTATTATTTAAGTGCTTTTACCATATGCTTTAAATCAAGAGTCACTTTTCTCTCTGTTTCTCTCTCTTTTCTGTCATTCTCTGCCTCAATCATTTTCTCATTTCTCTTTTTTCTCCCCTTTTTTCTATCATTTCTCTCTCTCTCTTCCTTCCACTCTTCTCTCTCTCTCTTTCTTCCTCTCTTTCACTCTCTTCCTTCCTCTCTCATCTCTTTCTTTCTCTCTCTCTTTCTCTATCTTGCTTTCTTCCTCTCTCACACTCTCTTCCTTCCTCTCTCATCTCTCTCTCTCTCTCTTTCTTTCTTTCTCTCTCTCTCTTTCCCTATCTTGCTTTCTTCCTCTCTCTCACTCTCTTCCTTCCTCTCTCATCTTCATCTCTTTCTTTCTTTCTTTCTCTCTCTCTCTTTCTCTATCTTGCTTTCTTCCTCTCTCACACTCTCTTCCTTCCTCTCTCATCTCTCTCTCTCTTTCTTTCTTTCTCTCTCTCTCTTTCTTTATCTTGCTTTCTTCCTCTCTCTCACTCTCTTCCTTCTTCTCTCATCTCTCTCTCTTTCTTTCTCTCTCTCTATTTCCCTATCTTGCTTTCTTCCTCTCTCAAACTCTCTTCCTTCCTCTCTCATCTCTCTCTCTTTCTTTCTCTCTCTCTATTTCCCTATCTTGCTTTCTTCCTCTCTCAAACTCTCTTCCTTCCTCTCTCATCTCTCTCTCTTTCTTTCTCTCTCTCTCTATCTTGCTTTCTTCCTCTCTCTCTCTCTCTTCCTTCCTCTCTCATCTCTCTCTCTCTCTCTCTTTCTTTCTTTCTCTCTTTCTTTATCTTGCTTTCTTCCTCTCTCTCACTCTCTTCCTTCCTCTCTCATCTCTCTTTCTTTCCCTCTCTCTCTTTCTCTATCTTGCTTTCTTCCTCTCTCTCTCTTCCTTCCTCTCTCATCTCTCTCTCTTTCCTTCTTTCTCTCTCTCTTTCTTTATCTTGCTTTCTCCCTCTCTCATCTCTTTCTTTCTTTCCTTCTTTCTCTCTCTCTCTATCTTGCTTTCTTCCTCTCTCTCTCTTCCTTCCTCTCTCATCTCTTTCTTTCTTTCTCTCTCTCTCTTTCTCTATCTTGCTTTCTTCCTCTCTCTCACTCTCTTCCTTCCTCTCTCATCTCTCTCTCTCTTTCTTTCTTTCTCTCTCTCTCTTTCTCTATCTTGCTTTCTTCCTCTCTCACACTCTCTTCCTTCCTCTCTCATCTCTCTCTATTTCTTACTTTCTTTCTTTCTCTCTCTCTTTCTTTATCTTGCTTTCTTCCTCTCTCTCACTCTCTTCCTTCTTCTCTCATCTCTCTCTTTCTTTCTTTCTTTCTTTCTTTCTCTCTTTCCCTATCTTGCTTTCTTCCTCTCTCAAACTCTCTTCCTTCCTCTCTCATCTCTCTCTCTTTCTTTCTCTCTCTCTCTCTTTCTCTATCTTGCTTTCTTCCTCTCTCACACTCTCTTCCTTCCTCTCTCATCTCTCTTTCTTTCTTTCTCTCTCTCTCTCTCTCTTTCTTTATCTTGCTTTCTTCCTCTCTCTCACTCTCTTCCTTCTTCTCTCATCTCTCTCTCTTTCTTTCTCTCTCTCTATTTCCCTATCTTGCTTTCTTCCTCTCTCAAACTCTCTTCCTTCCTCTCTCATCTCTCTCTCTTTCTTTCTCTCTCTATCTTGCTTTCTTCCTCTCTCTCTCTCTCTTCCTTCCTCTCTCATCTCTCTCTCTCTCTTTCTTTCTTTCTCTCTTTCTTTATCTTACTTTCTTCCTCTCTCTCACTCTCTTCCTTCCTCTCTCATCTCTCTCTCTTTCTTTCTCTCTCTCTCTCTTTCTCTATCTTGCTTTCTTCCTCTCTCTCTCTCTTCCTTCCTCTCTCATCTCTCTCTTTTTCTTTCTTTCTCTCTCTCTCTTTCTTTATCTTGATTTCTCCCTCTCTCATCTTTCTTTCTTTCCTTCTTTCTCTCTCTCTCTATCTTGCTTTCTTCCTCTCTCTCTCTTCCTTCCTCTCTCATCTCTTTCTTTCTCTCTCTCTCTTTCTCTATCTTGCTTTCTTCCTCTCTCTCTCTTTCTCTATCTTGCTTTCTTCCTCTCTCTCATTCTCTTCCTTCCTCTCTCATATCTCTCTCTCTCTTTCTTTCTCTCTCTCTTTCTCTATCTTGCTTTCTTCCTCTCTCTCTCTCTCTTCCTTCCTCTCTCATCTCTCTCTCTTTCTTTCTTTCTCTCTCTTTATCTTGCTTTCTCCCTCTCTCATCTCTTTCTTTCTTTCCTTCTTTCTCTCTCTCTCTATCTTGCTTTCTTCCTCTCTCTTCCTTCCTCTCTCATCTCTTTCTTTCTTTCTCTCTCTCTCTCTCTCTTTCTCTCTCTTGCTTTCTTCCTCTCTCTCTCTTTCTCTATCTTGCTTTCTTCCTCTCTCTCATTCTCTTCCTTCCTCTCTCATATCTCTCTCTCTCTTTCTTTCTCTCTCTCTTTCTCTCTCTTGCTTTCTTCATCTCTCTCACTCTCTTCCTTCCTCTCTCATCTCTTTCTTTCTCTCTTTCTCTATCTTGCTTTCTTCCTCTCTCTCACTCTCTTCCTTCCTCTCTCATCTCTCTCTCTCTCTCTTTCTCTTTCTCTATCTCTCCTCCTCTTTCTCTCTCTCTCTCTTTCTCACTTTCTCTCTCTTGTTTTCTTTCTCTCTCTCTCTCTTTCTCACTTTCTCTCTATCTTGTTCTGTCGCTCTCACTCTCTCTCATTCTCCAGAGGCTGGCGAAAGCGATTTTCAATGTCAGGCGTGCGGGCCGATGCGCGCTCTCCCCATCCCCCTGCTGCCAGCCTGCCCGGAACATTCAAAGTAAGAAAAACCTTCGCTCTTACTTTGAATGTTCCGGGCGGGCTGGCAGAGAGATGGGGAGAGCGCGCGTCGGCCTACACGCCCGACATTGAAAATCGCCTTCGCCGGCCGGCGGCCCCTGCTGTGAAAACGCCTGCCCCGCCTCTCTTACAGTGGAGAAGAAAGAGAGGTGGATCGGGTGGGTGGGTGTGCGGCAGCGGCGAGTAGCCAGGGGGGTGCAAGGGGGCTAGAAGCGCGGGGGGCAGGGGAGGCCGCGGCTTCGTGCGCGCCCTTGGAAAAGGGGAGGCCTTTTGGGCGGTGCTGGCACACACGTGCGAAGCCTACAACTTGCGCTTGTGTCAAATTTTGTTTCTTTCCTAAGCAGCCTTCTGTGTAAAAAAATCCATTTGGGAACGAGACTTGGGGGGCCTGGCGCTCGCCTCATCCGGGCCCGGGCCGACACCAGTCCCGGATGAGGCGAGCGCCCGGCCGCCCAAGCCTCGTTCCCCAATGGATTTTTTTACACAGAAGGCTGCTTAGGAAAGAAACAAAATTTAACACAAGCGCAACTAACGTTTGCAAATGGCTTTTTTTTTTTGAGCGACTGGGATGATTGGCTTGTAAAAGGAATTGGGATGCAAAAGCAAACTACTCATGCCGGCCTGGGCCCGGATGAGGCGAGCACCCGGCCGCCCAAGCCTCGTTCCCCAACACCGTGTCGCCGCCACCCCGAAGGGGCTCCTACCTTCGCCGCACGCTTTATTCCAGGACCAGGAGGACCGTGCTGCCAAAGGCTCCGTCGGGACTTCGAGTCCTGCCTCGCGAGGGCCAGAGGGCACACCTTTTTCGTTGGTGAGGCAGGCGGCTGGCAAGAGAGGGCCGGTACTGCGCATGTGCGAGCAGCTGCTCACTGGGCACAAATTACTGCAGGCGCCAGGAGGCCAGCCGTCAAAACCGGCCCCCCCTCATTTTTCAATTTGGCCGGGCCCCTGATGCCACTCCCAGTAGTACAGGCCTATCGGCGGCCCTGGTGTCCACTCACACTTGGCCAATAAAGAATTCTCTTCTCTTCTACTCTACTCTACTCTTTTCTATTCTATTCTATTCTATATTTTTTACAAAGTAGGTAAGAATGATAAAATTCCCTAAAATAATAACATACCATATAGGAAAGCTGGATGGCAGAGTGGTTTAATATATTAGGATCATTCACGGGTGAATGATAGTGAAGTTCAAACAAATAATTTCTGTGGAGAAGTAGAATACACTATGCCTAGAGAGAAGTAATCATCATTGTCGTGTTTTGAAAAAATAGACATCTAAGAAAGATTTGGCAGTGAATTTTAACTAAACATGAGCAGTGGCTTTAACAATTCATTATAGATTGCCAATTCAGACTTAGAGTAACAATTTATATGCAGAATGAATTGGAGACTGATTGCACCTCTCTAGAGAGAAATTAATTTTCTCCTAAGCTTGTTTATGACACTTTTGGGGAAGAACTGAATATCTAAACCTGTTTTGAAAAGATAATTTAAGGATGAAAATCATTGCTGCTATTGTTCTCTGCTTTCCTCATCCAAATATCTATAGTAATAAATTATTTTATATATTTAATCATTTAAATTGATTAAAATAAACATGAATCTTAATGTTAATATCAGAATGAATGCACCGATATGATACTGGATAAGGTTTGTCTATGTTTTTCTATAAAGTAACCATATTGTTAAAGTAACCATATTATACTATGAACTGTTTAGAATTGGTTTGGAGTCAGATGAGGAATTAGTTGAATTAATTAAATAAACATTAAAATTTATGAGTGAGAATGTGGTGAACTGGACCTAAGGATTTTTCAAATAGATACTCTTGTAGTGCTTCACAACTCTAATGATGAAATCTTTTACATATAGTATATACAATATGCCAGTATGTCATTAAAAAATTTGGTAGTTAAATGAGAAAATGAAACTAGAAACTCTTATACAAGGCACACGTGCGAGCACACACACACGCACACAAACACACACACACGTACACTAAGGTCAACTATTGCAAATATAAATTAGATTAATCTAAGCTCTGTGTTTCCTTTTATATTAATAATATATTTTATATCATAGTATTTTCTGAACTGCATGCTTGAGAGAAAGGCTGTGATTCTAGTTTATTACAGTTAAGTAGCCATCAGTCCTGATTCTTGACAGAAAATTTAATAAAATTAAATTTGTGCCAAATACATGTAACTATTGATAAATAAAGAGAAAGTAATGCAGTATTTAGAACCTGTTTCAAAGATGTTACAGATATACTGGTTGTAATACCCAATAGTGCTATACAGATAGTACTCAACTTTGACCACAATTGAGTGCAACACTTATGTTGTTAAGTGAGAAATTTGTTAAGTGAGTTTTGCCCCATTTTATGACTTTTCTTGACAATTTGTTAAGTGAATCTCTGCAGTTTTATTTATTTATTTACTATTTATTTATTGGACATATATGCTGCCCCTCTCCGTGGACTCTTAAATTAGTTCTTAAATCAGATACATAGTTGTTAAGTAAATCTGATTTGCCCATTGACTTTGCTTGTAAGAAGGTCAAAAGGAGATTATTTGACTCTAGAACACTGTAACTGTTGTAAACGTGAGTCAGTTGTCAAGCATCCAAATGAAAATCATGAAACTATGGGGATGATGCAATGGTCATAATGTGAAAAATGGTCATGTCACCTTTTTCAATGCCATTTTAACTCCAAATGGTCACTAAACAAACAGTTCTAAGATGAGGCCTATCTGTATTGTATATAAATATAAGATACTCAAGACTGACAATATTCCCTAGGATTTCAGACAGAAGACTTCTCAAGGTTTACATGAAAATGTGGGAGATTTGCCAGAAACCTTTTGTGCTTAGGGACCATATGGGTTATTGTTCATGCAGCAGAGGATCTGAAGAGCACTAAATTTTACTTTGGTAGTACATATTGTACTGCTCCCTAACCCATTTGTTCCCTAAGACAGGAACACTCACTTTTATTATTTCCAGAGGTGCAATCACAGCATATGGGTGACACAGCCCTGATTGAAAGCTGGGAAATTATTAGGAATACATGCAAATCATCTTCAATAACTCAGAAGCATCAGAAAGAATTTGCTGGTTACAGTGTAGATTTTCTTTCTCTTGGCCTCTATTTCTGTGTCATTTACCTGTGTCATTCTCAATTAGGCTGTCCAGGCAGTCAACAGAAGAAAAGTTGATAAGTTTAGATCCAGGAGGACTCAAAGTATGGGAGCTCCGGGATAGTCTGTCAAACTGTGGCTGTTTGGGGGCCTATTTAGGGGCTGATCCCGATCTGGAGGGTCAAGTGTAAGAGGGGAATGTCTGGTGGTCTGCAGGATATAACAAAATCCTGCTGGTAACCAGTCTCCTGACCTACAGCTGGCCAGAGGTGACATGTCACCAGTAGCTTCGGAGGCAATGCAGAGGCAGAGAGGTTTTAAAAGTACAAAGGAAACAACACAAATTTTTCTTTTTAAAGTTAGTTTAAACATATATAAAACATATTTTTCCCTAGATTTTTAGTTGTAATATAAGAATGTATTTCATATATAATTTTAGTTATTATTCATTATAAGATAATTAGTTATTGGAATAATCAATTTAATAGATATGTAAGATTAAATTAAGATGTGAAATTAATGAGCACTGATTAATGTATAGGTTGTTGCAATGTTTTATTATTGGATAGAAAAAAATGTATTTTCTAAGAGGTCTAAGAATATATAAGACAGTATAAGTTTGTACAGTCTTTTAGAGGAAGAAAGAGATACAAGAGCCTCCATTGAATTATTATAAGAAAAAATCTGTATATGTTTGATAATAAGCATCGATGTTGTCTTTGAAACTATGTATCATTTTTATTCTATGTTGGAGAAAATAAATTTTGTACTGAAAAGCATGGGAAGACTTTCAAACCTCATTTCATTCCCCTGAATTCTCTTTGTTGATTCATAAATCTGATATCTGTCAATAGGATGGTGTGTGTGTGTATTCCATTTGCTCAATGTTTGGACTCCTTTTTCAAAGACGACATTTCTCCTTTGATCCTTGACCATTTGGATTGTCCTAATTTACCTCCAGAAATGATATTTTTTTACAAGATTCCTTATATTTATTCTCTCTGCATACATGCTTGCTCCATTTTTAGGTTATGACAATTTAACCCTATGGCACATTCTTACACAGCCCAATTTTATGTTCTCATATCAACAGCAATTGTTCATATTACATATTTTAATATTATGTTTTTGAAGGATGTCAGGGAAAACGTATGTACCTATTGAGACCCCAGAGTCTCTAAAATTCACCAAGGCTGATGTCAAAAGAAGTAACCAGGTTTGATTGCCATCATCAAACTAAAAACACCTGGGACATTGGAGACATCAATATATTAGCCATGATCTACTAATCTATAAAAATAAATTTACATTTGTTGGAACAAATACCTTGCTCAGAATTATACATGCCTGCACAGCATTATCTGCTGATATAACACTTCCACAGCTGATTAAATCAGTCTTTAAATCATGAGAAAATTAAATCAATATAAAATGTACTGTGTCACTAGCAATCCCTATCCTGCCATAAGCACAATGCCTGCATGAACTGATATCTTTATTTACAACATGCAAATGCATTAAGTTGGTAGATTCTTTCAGCTGTGCTTCCCTCTCCTCCTACCAAACATCACCAGTTATTCAAAGATCATCCATCAATCTCCCCACTTAATATGCAGTTGAGTTAGGGATGTGGAAAATGTGAGTTTTGACTGATTACTACCTCAGCAGATTTCAGTGATCTATCAAAATGTAGTCTGATTTTCTATAAATATTTTCTGGGGATGCATTTAAGAAGAGCTCAACTATTAACCAGTATCATTTGATAGCTGTATTCTTTACAATTAAGACTCTTACATAAAAGCAGTAAACTGTTAAAATGAAGAGTGAGTTTGTTTGTTTGTTTGTTTGTCTGTCTGTCTGTTTCCTTGTTTAATATGGCGCCTAACTTCCAGAGGACTCCCAGAATTTAAGTGCTAAATCAGAAGCATGCTGAACCTATTTTAAAAAGCAGACTTGCTGACAAATTTCAGGGAAAACTGCTACATGAATCAGCAAACAAATATACTTTCTCCCTCTCTCTTGGTTCTTTGTTCAGCTAATTCATCATAACTGCAAGTCAGCTGCTATTCCAAATGAAATAGAGTTCTGAATAAGGGATTACATAGGACACACTCTGGAAAGCAAAGAGAGTGATCCCATGTCGAAAGAAATGGATGTATGAGCTGTCCAAACAAGAATGATACTGGAAGCATAGTTCCCTCTAAGCTGAGCAGTGAGCAATCGCTCACTTAAAAATCATCATCAACTCAGAGTTTTTCAAACCTGCCCAGAAGCCGAGAGGGAAAGAGTGAGAGGGGAGGAGAGAGAGAGGAAGAGAGGAAGAGAGAGAAACAGATAGAAAAAAGAGAGGAAGGAAAAGAAAAAGAATGGGAGTAAGGAAGAGAGAAAGAAAATCAAAATCTAGTTTGAAACTAGCTCAACTATTTAAGTGGCATTTTGATATTGATAGAGTTGCCCTATTATGAGCTCACTGTTATAGACACACAGTACAGTATTTTATTTTGAAATTCTCTGAGGCAAAACAGGGTGGGTTTTTTATTTGTTTGTTTATTTGTTTGTTTGTTTGTTTATTTATTTATTTAATATTTCTGTGCCGCCCAGTCCCAAAGGGACTGCCGCTCAGACACTATACTTTTCCGCCCACCCCCAACCCCCCAAAAAATTAGAGGGAACACTGACTGGAAGATCATGTCTAGAGACCAGTAAGAGCTGAGCTGATCCAAACCATAGCAGTCACAATAGAAGAATCAGTGAAGAAAGAAAGCACGGACATGGACATAGCTATAGACAATTACATTGAGATTACAAAGAAAAGGCCACTTTAAAACAGATGACGAAGGTTTTGAAAGATCAGGTTGATCCTTTATGGAGAGATGGCATATTTGTGACACAGTTAAGTAATGAAAGGTTCAATTTATAACAGTTGTGTGCACATTGTGCACATATTGCCTTTTATCAATTGATGGTCTAACCCTGCTTTCATTTAGAATCTAAGAAAAAAAAGAATATTTTTCACTCAAAATTATGTTGATTTAAATATGCGTTCTATGAAATCTTAAGTTTTTACCCAAATGCATTTTCAGGTAGCCAGTTATTTGTTACTGTAGATTGTATAGGTGATGTCATTTTAGTTAGTGATGAACAGAAAATTATAGTTTTGAAATGGGATATGTAATCTCTAACAGCTACAAAAAGCAAAACACTTTTTGAGAATTAAACTAAACTAAACAGCCTGTGCAGCTGGTAGTGGATCCTGACAAAGTAGAGGCTGATGTGGTGATGTGCCAGTGGCCTGTACAGATGTCACCTGAGTCGGACAGTGAGGAGGCTGGAG